>NC_143042.1:58625000-58735000 GCF_057628025.1 Oncorhynchus mykiss | reverse complement strand
AGATGTGGTGTATAGATGTGGCGTATAGATGTGGTGTATAGATGTGGTGTATAGATGTGATGTATAGATGTGATGTATAGATGTGGTGTATAGATGTATAGATGTGGTGTATAGATGTGGTGTATAGATGTATAGATGTGGTGTATAGATGTGGTGTATAGATGTGGTGTATAGATGTATAGATGTGGTGTATAGATGTGGTGTATAGATGTGGTGTATAGATGTGGTGTATAGATGTGATGTATAGATGTGGTGTATAGATGTGGTGTATAGATGTATAGATGTGGTGTAAAGATGTATCGGTGTGATGTATAGATGTGGTGTATAGATGTGGTGTATAGATGTATAGATGTGATGTATAGATGTGGTGTATAGATGTATAGATGTGGTGTAGAGATGTGGTGTATAGATGTATAGATGTGGTGTAGAGATGTGGTGTATAGATGTATAGATGTGGTGTATAGATGTATAGATGTTGTGTATAGATGTAAAGATGTGGTGTATAGATGTGGTGTATAGATGTGGTGTATAGATGTGGTGTATAGATGTGGTGTATAGATGTGATGTATAGATGTGGTGTATAGATGTGATGTATAGATGTGGTGTATAGATGTGGTGTATAGATGTGGTGTATAGATGTGGTGTATAGATGTGGTGTATAGATGTGGTGTATAGATGTGATGTATAGATGTGGTGTATAGATGTGATGTATAGATGTGGTGTATAGATGTGATGTATAGATGTGGTGTATAGATGTGATGTATAGATGTGGTGTATAGATGTGGTGTATAGATGTATAGATGTGGTGTATAGATGTGGTGTATAGATGTATAGATGTGGTGTATAGATGTGGTGTATAGATGTGATGTATAGATGTGATGTATAGATGTGATGTATAGATGTGATGTATAGATGTGGTGTATAGATGTGGTGTATAGATGTATAGATGTATAGATGTGGTGTATAGATGTGGTGTAGAGATGTGGTGTATAGATGTATAGATGTGGTGTAGAGATGTGGTGTATAGATGTATAGATGTGGTGTATAGATGTATAGATGTTGTGTATAGATGTAAAGATGTGGTGTATAGATGTGGTGTATAGATGTGGTGTATAGATGTGGTGTATAGATGTGGTGTATAGATGTGATGTATAGATGTGATGTATAGATGTGGTGTATAGATGTGGTGTATAGATGTGGTGTATAGATGTATAGATGTGGTGTATAGATGTGGTGTATAGATGTGGTGTATAGATGTATAGATGTGGTGTATAGATGTGGTGTATAGATGTGGTGTATAGATGTGATGTATAGATGTGATGTATAGATGTGGTGTATAGATGTGGTGTATAGATGTATAGATGTATACATGTGGTGTATAGATGTGGTGTATAGATGTGGTGTATAGATGTGATGTATAGATGTGGTGTATAGATGTGGTGTATAGATGTGGTGTATAGATGTGGTGTATAGATGTGGTGTATAGATGTATAGATATTACCTTACCGTGAAATGCTTATTCAGTTAGAAAATATTTACTGACTAAACAATTAACAAACAACACAATAAAACAAAAATAGCCAGGCTATATACAGGGGGTACCGGTACCTGTCAATGTGCGGGGGTACAGGTTAGTCAAGTTATTGTGTACATGTAGGTAGGAAAAAGTGTCCATGCATAGGTATTAAACAGAGAGTAGCAGCAGTGTCAAAAAAATCAATGTAAATAGTCCAGAGGCCATTTGATTAATTGTTCAGCAGTCTTATGGCTTGGGGATAGAAGCTGTTAAGGAGCCTTTTGGTCCAAGACTTGACGATCTGGTATGTATAACCCAGTATCACTGATATAATGTGATGGACACATGTGATGTATAGATGTGATGTATATATGTATAGATGTGATGTATAGATGAGATGTATAAATGTATAGATGTGATGTATAGTCCAGTATTACTGATATAATGTGATGTATAACCCAGTATCACTGATATAATGTGATGTATAGATGTGGTGTATAGATGTATCGGTGTGATGTATAGATGTGATGTATAGATGTGATGTATAGATGTGATGTATAGATGTGATGTATAGTTGTGATGTATAGATGTGATGTATAGATGTGATGTATAGATGTATAGATGTATGGATGTGGTGTATAGATGTGGTGTATAGATGTGATGTATAAATGTATAGATGTGATGTATAGATGTGATGTATAGATGTGATGTATATATGTGATGTATAGATGTGATGTATAGATGTGATGTATAGATGTGATGTATAGATGTGATGTATAGATGTGATGTATAGATGTGATGTATAGATGTGGTGTATAGATGTGGTGTATAGATGTGATGTATAGATGTGATGTATAGATGTGATGTATAGTTGTATAGATATGATGTATAGATGTGATGTATAGATGTGATGTATAGATGTGATGTATATATGTATGGATATGATGTATAGATGTGATGTATAGATGTGATGTATATATGTATGGATATGATGTATAGATGTGATGTATAGATGTGATGTATAGTTGTATAGATATGATGTATATATGTATGGATATGATGTATAGATGTGATGTATAGATGTATAGATGTGATGTATAGATGTGATGTATATATGCATAGATGTGATGTGTAGATGTGATGTATAGATGTGATGTATAGTTGTATAGATATGATGTATATATGTATGGATATGATGTATAGATGTGATGTATAGATGTATAGATGTGATGTATAGATGTGATGTATATATGCATAGATGTGATGTGTAGATGTGATGTATGTATGTATAGATGTGATGTATAGATGTGATGTATAGATGTATAGATGTGATGTATGTATGTATAGATGTGATGTATAGATGTGATGTATAAATGTGATGTATTGTCCAGTATTACTGATATAATGTGATGTATAACCCAGTATCACTGGTATAATGTGATGTATAGATGTGATGTATAGATGAGATGTATATATGTATAGATGTGATGTATAGTTGTGATGTATAGATGTGATATATAGATGTATAGATGTGATGTATAGATGTGATGTATTGATGTGATGTATAGATGTATAGATGTGATGTATAGATGTGATCTATAGATGTATAGATATGATGTATAGATGTGATGTATTGATGTGATGTATAGATGTATAGATGTGATGTATAGATGTGATCTATAGATGTATAGATATGATGTATAGATGTGATGTATAGATGTGATGTATAGATGTATAGATGTGATGTATGTATGTATAGATGTGATGTATAGATGTGATGTATAAATGTGATGTATAGTCCAGTATTACTGACACACTGTTATGTATAACCCAGTATCACTGATATAATGTGATGTATAGATGTGATGTATAGATGTGATGTATAGATGTATAGATATGATGTATAGATGTGATGTATATATGTATAGATGTGATGTATATATATATGATCTATAGATGTATAGATATGATGTATAGATGTGATGTATAGGTATGATGTATAGATGTGTAGATGTGATGTATATATATGATCTATAGATGTATAGATATGATGTATAGATGTGATGTATAGGTATGATGTATAGATGTGTAGGTATGATGTATAGATGTGATGTATAGGTATGATCTATAGATGTATGGATATGATGTATAGATGTGATGTATAGGTATGATGTATAGATGTGTAGATGTGATGTATATATGTGATGTATAGATGTATAGATGTGATGTATAGTCCAGTAGAGTAATCTGATGTTATTATTTATGAAGATCACCTCATCCACACTCTCTCCTTCCCTCTGCTCTCTCTTCCCCGTTCCCCCATCCACCCTGGTCTCCTTCAGGTCCTCTCCCAGCTTTCCCCTCAGACCGTAGCAGAGATGGACGCTCTCCTGGGAAACAAACCCCGACCCAAGAAGGAGGCTCTCGCATAAAGAGAGACGGAGCGAAAGCGAGGGAATGAGAGAGATGGAGAGAAATAAAAAGGAACCAAGAGATGGAGAGATAGAGAACGGGAAAAATGAGACGAAAAGGAGGAGAGGAAGGACAAACAAAGATAATACTATGTAGAAGGAGAATCTGAAGTGAAGTACACTCAGAAATAAAGGTTTAGCTGTGTTCCTAAAGGGGTACAACTGGTTGTTACTGAGGTCCTCCTTTGTACTTTTGGTTATAGGTACATAGTTGCATCCCAGTTCATACCTCAGAGAGTACCTTTCTCCACAGGTACAAATGCATGCTTTTTTCCTTTTAGGGTGTCATTGTACCTTATAGTGGGTATTGAGGGTACCCAAAATATGTTCGTACCCTGGGTAACAGAAATGCACAGTGCATTGGGAAAGTATTCAGGCCCCTTGACTCGTTCCACATTTTGTTACATTGCAGCATTATTCTAAAATGGATGAAGTTCAAGTTTTCCTAATCAATCTACACACAATACCCCATAATGACATCACAATACCCCATAATGACATCACAATACCCCATAATGACTAAGTGAAAACAGGATTTTAGTATTTTTTCTGCACTTGTACCCTTAAGGTGCAATTATACTTTTTATCTGCACATGTTCCTGAAAATATACCATTATACTCTTTATCTGCACATGTACCCTTAAAATATACCATTATACTCTTTATCTGCACATGTACCCTTAAAACATACCATTATACTTTTCATCTGCACATGTACCCTAAAAGGTAGCAAAATGTGAGACCATTATGTGTACCTCTATTCTGATATTTTTTTTACCCCAGGGAACAATACGTACCCTTATTTCTAAGAGTGTATTGTTCTACTGCACACCACTTTTAAGACACTGTGCTCATCCCTTTAACACACTGTGGTCATCCCTTTGATACACACTGTGCTCATCCCTTTAATACACACTGTGGTCATCCCTTTAATACACACTGTGGTCATCCCTTTAATACACACAGTGCTCATCCCTTTAACACACACTGTGGTCATCCCTTTAATACACACTGTGATCATCCCTTTAACACACACTGTGCTCATCCCTTTAATACACACTGCTCATCCCTTTAATACACACTGTGGTCATCCCTTTAATACACACAGTGCTCATCCCTTTAACACACACTGTGGTCATCCCTTTAATACACACTGTGCTCATCCCTTTAACACACACTGTGCTCATCCCTTTAATACACACTGCTCATCCCTTTAATACACACTGTGGTCATCCCTTTAATACACACAGTGCTCATCCCTTTAACACACACTGTGCTCATCCCTTTAATACACACTGCTCATCCCTTTAATACACACTGTGGTCATCCCTTTAATACACACTGTGGTCATCCCTTTAATACACACTGTGCTCATCCCTTTAATACACACTGTGGTCATCCCTTTAATACACACTGTGCTCATCCCTTTAATACACACTGTGCTCATCCCTTTAATACACACTGTGCTCATCCCTTTAATACACACTGTGGTCATCCCTTTAATACACACTGTGGTCATCCCTTTAATACACACTGTGCTCATCCCTTTAATACACACTGTGCTTTAATACACACTGTGGTCATCCCTTTAATACACACTGTGCTCATCCCTTTAATACCCACTGTGGTCATCCCTTTAATACTCACTGTGGTCATCCCTTTAATACACACTGTGGTCATCCCTTTAATACACACTGTGCTCATCCCTTTAATACACACTGTGCTCATCCGTTTAATACATACTGTGCTCATCCCTTTAATACACACTGTGGTCATCCCTTTAATACACACTGTGGTCATCCCTTTAATACACAATGTGGCCATCCCTTTAATACACACTGTGCTCATCCCTTTAATACACACTGTGGACATCCCCTTAATACACACTGTGCTCATCCCTTTAATACACACTGTGCTCATCCCTTTAATACACACTGTGCTCATCCCTTTAATACACACTGTGGGCATCCCTTTAATACACACTGTGCTCATCCCTTTAAGAAACACTGGAGGCTGTAGGGTGAACAGTGAGACAAAAGGAGCAGACAGAAGAGGAAGCAGCCGTCTTCCAAAAATAATATCCCCAGACCTCACCTCCAAGACCCTCCACCCCCCCAAAGGCACACAGACTGTGGCCAATGCTCTGTTTATGTACTTATGGCCTGTTCAGGGGGAGAGAAGAAGAAAGGACAGAAGAGGAGAGAAGAGGACCAGACTACCTCTGTGTGTGTAGACAGATTCCATCTTTGGAGGGAGCTATACAAATAATATTGTCATAAAGACCAGAGAAGTTCCCTGTCCTCGTAAACGCACACGCTGTATCTGTTACCCCCTGGTTGGCTGCTTTTCCTTCACTCTGCAGTACAACTCATCCCAAACCATCACAATCGGGTTGAGGTCAGGTGGTTGTGGAGGCCAGGTCATCTGATGCAGCACTCCATCACTCTCCTTCTTGGTCAAATAGCCCTTACACAGCCTGGAGGTGTGTTGGGTCATTGTACTGTTGAAAAAAAATAAGCGCAAACCAGATGGGATGGCGCATGTCTGCAGAACTGTAGTCCTGACCCGATAAATCTGTACCTCCAACCCTGACATTACATATCTATATCTCTATCCTATCTATAACTCTATCCTTTCTATAACTCTAACCCTACATATCTATAACTCTGTCCTCTCTATAACTCTAACCCTACATATCTATAACTCTGCCCTCTCTATAACTCTAACCCTATATATCTATAACTCTGTCCTCTCTATAACTCTAACCCTACATATCTATAACTCTATCCTCTCTATAACTCTAACCCTACATATCTATAACTCTAACCGTACATATCTATAACTCTATCCCTACATATCTATAACTCTGTCCTCTCTATAACTCTAACCCTACATATCTATAACTCTGCCCTCTCTATAACTCTAACCCTACATATCTATAACTCTGTCCTCTCTATAACTCTAACCCTACATATATATAACTCTGCCCTGTCTATAACTCTAACCCTACATATCTATAACTCTAACCCTACATATATATAACTCTATCCTCTCTATAACTCTAACCCTACATATCTATAACTCTGCACTCTCTATAACTCTAACCCTACATATCTATAACTCTAACTATACATATCTATAACTCTGTCCTCTCTATAACTCTAACCTTACATATCTATAACTCTATCCTCTCTATAACTCTAACCCTACCTATCTATAACTCTGCCCTCTCTATAACTCTACCCCTACGTATCTATAACTCTGTCCTCTCTATAAATCTAACCCTACATATCTATAACTCTAACCCTACATATCTATAACTCTAACCCTACATATATATAACTCTAACCCTACATATCTATAACTCTAACCCTACATATCTATATCTCTAACCCTACATATCTATATCTCTGTCCTCTCTATAACTCTAACCCTACATATCTATAACTCTAACCCTAGATATTTATAACTCTAACCCTACATATCTATAACTCTAACCCGACATATCTATATCTCTATCCTCTCTAAAACTCTAATCCTACATATCTATAACTCTAACCCTACATATCTATAACTCTAACCCTACATATCTATAACTCTAACCCTACATATCTATAACTCTAACCCGACATATCTATATCTCTATCCTCTCGAAATCTCTAACCCTACATATCTATAACTCTGTCCTCTCTATAACTCTAACCCTAGATATTTATAACTCTAAGCCTATATATCTATATCTCTATCGTCTCTAAAACTCTAACCCTACATATCTATAAATCTAACCTTACATATCTATAACTCTAACCATACATATCTACAACTCTGTCCTCTCTATAACTCTAACCCTACATATCTATAACTCTAACCCTACATATCTATAACTCTAACCCTACATATCTATTACTCTAACTCTACATATCTATATCTCTATCCTCTCTAAAACTCTAACCCTGCATATCTATAACTGTCCTCTCTATAACTCTAACCCTACATGTCTATAACTCTAACCCTACATATCTATAACTCTAACCCTACATATCTATAACTCTAACCCTACATATCTACAACTCTGTCCTCTCTATAACTCTAACCCTACATATCTATAACTCTAACCCTACATATCTATATCTCTATCCTCTAAAACTCTAACCCTATATATCTATAACTCTGTCCTCTCTATAACTCTAACCCTACATGTCTATAACTCTAACCCTACATATCTATAACTCTAACCCTACATATCTATAACTATGTCCTCTCTATAACTCTAACCCTACATATCTATAACTCTAACCCTACATACCTATAACTCTAACCCTACATGTCTATAACTAACCCTACATATCTATAACTCTAATCCTACATATCTATATCTCTATCCTCTCTAAAACTCTAACCCTACATATCTATAACTATGTCCTCTCTATAACTCTAACCCTACATACCTATAACTCTAACCCTACATATCTATAACTCTAACACCTACATATCTATAACTCTGTCCTCTAACCCTACATATCTATAACTCTAACCCTACATATCTATAACTCTGTCCTCTCTATAACTCTAACCCTACATATCTATAACTCTAACCTTACATATCTATAACTAACCCTACATATCTATAACTCTGTCCTCTCTATAACTCTAACCCTACATATCTATAACTCTAACCCTACATATCTATAACTCTGTCCTCTCTATAACTCTAACCCTACATGTCTTTAACTCTAACCTACATATCTATAACTCTAACCGCTCAATAAAGCTAACCCTACATATCTATAACCCTATATTTCTATAGCCTTATCTTGTCTATAAGTCTAACCCTACAAATCTATAACTATAACCCTAAAGGGAAGTTAAATAGGTATAGAAGAGCTTTAGAAGAGTGATAGCATAGGTGTTCAGTTGACGTCGGAAGTTTACATACACCTTAGCCAAATACATTTAAACTCTGTTTTTCACAATTCCTGATATTTAATACTTGTAAAAATTCCCTGTTTTAGGTCAGTTAAGATCACCACTTTATTTTAAGAATGTGAAATGTCAGAATAATAGTAGAGAGAATGATTTATTTCAGCTTTTATTTCTTTACATTCCCAGTGGGTCAGAAGTTTACATACACTCAATTAGTATTTGGTAGCATTGCCTTTGAATTGTTTAATTTGGGTCAAACGTTTCAGGTAGCCTTCCACAAGCTTCCCACAATAAGTTGGGTGAATTTTGGCCCCTTTCTCCTGACAGAGCTGGTGTAAGTGAGTCAGGTTTGTAGGCCTCCTTGCACGCCCATGCATTTTCAGTTCTGCTCACAAATGTTCTCTGGGATTGAGGTCAGGGCTTTGTGATGGCCACTCCAATACCTTGACTTTGTTGTCCATTTTGCCACAACTTTGGAAGAATGCTTGGAGTCATTGTCCATTTGGAAGACCCATTTGTTACCAAGCTTTAACTTTCTGACTGATGTCTTGAGATGTTGCTTCAATATATCCACATAATTTTTCTTTACTCATGATGACATTTATTTTGTGAAGTGCACCAGTCCCTCCTGCAGCAAAGGACCCCCACAACATGATGCTTTCCCCCCGTGCTTCACGGTTGGGATGGTGTTCTTCGGGTAGCAGGCCTCCCCCTTTTCCTCCAAATATAACAATGGTCATTATGGCCAAACAGTTCTATTTTTGTTTCATCAGACCAGAGGATATTTCTCCAAAAAGTACGATCTTTGTCCCCATGTGCAGTTGCAAACCGTAGTCTGGCTTTTTTATGGCTGTTTTGGAGCAGTGGCTTCTTCCTTGCTGAGTGGCCTTTCAGGTTATGTCGATATAGGGCTCGTTTTACTGTGGATATAGATACTTTTGTACCGGTTTCCTCCAGCATCTTCACAAGGTCCTTTGCTGTTGTTCTGGGATTGATTTGCACTTTTTGCACCAAAGTACGTTCATCTCTAGGAGACAGAACGCGTCTCCTTCCTGAGCGGTATGACGGCTGCGTGGTCCCATGGTGTTTATACTATTGTTTGTACAGATGAACGTGGTTCCTTCAGGTGTTTGGAAATTGCTCCCAAGGATGAACCAGACTTGTGGAGGTCTAATTGTTTTCTGAGGTCTTGGCTGATCCCATGATGTCAAGCAAAAAGCACTGCGTTTGAAGATAGGCCTTGAAATACATCCACAGGTACACCTTCAATTGGCTCAAATCATGTCAATTAGCCAATCAGAAGCTTCTAAAGCCATGCTATCATTTTCTGGAATTTTCCAAGCTTTTTAAAGGCACAGTCAACTTAGTGTATGTAAACTTCTGACCAACTGGAATTGTGATACAGTGAAATAAGTGAAATAATCTGTCTGTAAACAATTGTTGGGAAAATGACTTGTGTCATGCACAAAGTAGATGTCCTAACCGACTTGCCAAAACTATAGTTTGTTAACAAGATATTTGTGGAGTGGTTGAAAAACAAGTTTTAATGACTCCAACCTAAGTGTAGGTAAACTTCCGACTTCAACTGTATCTACAACTCTAAACATACATGTCTGTAACCCTAACCCTACATATCTATAATTCTATCCTCTCTATAATCCTAACCCTACATATCTATAACTCTAACACTACATATCTACAACTCTAACACTACACATCTATAATCCTAACTCTACATGTCCATAACTCTATACTCTCTATAACTCTAACTCTACATATCTATAACTCTATACTCTCTATAACTCTTCCCCTACATATCTATAACTCTAACCCTATATATATATATATATATATATATATTAGGTTTTATGCATTCCAAAGAAGTGAAAGACAAAAAAGTACAGAAGAAAACTGTTGAACATCGTGTGTAGGTGAGGTTGGAAACCCTGAACAAAGTATTTTCATTATAATTGTACATGACATACTCAGTAAACCAGAAAAACCATGAATGATTTGTTTTTGTGTCTGTCTGTTTGTGTGTGTGTGTGTGTCTGTGTGTGTGTCTGTGTGTGTGCGTGTGTGTCTGCGTGTGCGTGCGTGCATGTATGAGTGCGTGTGCGTGTGTGCTCGAATACATGAGGGGATTATCGGGTAGTTTGGTTCATCAGGCTGACCCCCAGTTTTCATGGGGGGATTATCGGGTAGTTTGGTTCATCAGGCTAACCCCCAGTCTTCATGGGGGGATTATCGGGTAGTTTGGTTCATCAGGCTGACCCCCAGTCTTCATGAGGGGATTATCGGGTAGTTTGGTTCATCAGGCTGACCCCCAGTTTTCATGTGGGGGATTACTGAGTAGTTTGGTTCATCAGGCTGACCCCCAGTCTTCATGGGGGGATTATCGGGTAGTTTGGTTCATCAGGCTGACCCCCAGTCTTCATGGGGGGATTATCGGGTAGTTTGGTTCATCAGGCTGACCCCCAGTTTTCATGTGGGGGATTACTGAGTAGTTTGGTTCATCAGGCTGACCCCCAGTCTTCATGGGGGGATTATCGGGTAGTTTGGTTCATCAGGCTGACCCCCAGTTTTCATGTGGGGGATTACTGAGTAGTTTGGTTCATCAGGCTGACCCCCAGTCTTCATGGGGGGATTATCGGGTAGTTTGGTTCATCAGGCTGACCTCGTCTTTGCTTGAAGTTATTGAGGGATGATAAGGTTTTTTGCAATGTGAAGACAAGAATTCCAAAGGATGGTGGAGAGAATTGACTATGTGAGGTGCGGTAGTGGGGAGGGTGAAGGTTATCACAGTGTGTTGTGTTTATATAGATGGATATCAGAATTAACCTGGAAGAATCCATTAAAGGGTTTAGGTAAACTGGGACCTGGAAGAATCCATTGAAGGGTTTAGGTAAACTGGGACCTGGAAGAATCCATTAAAGGGTTTAGGTAAACTGTCTGGGACCTGGAAGAATCCATTGAAGGGTTTAGGTAAACTGGGACCTGGAAGAATCCATTGAAGGGTTTAGGTAAACTGGGACCTGGAAGAATCCATTAAAGGGTTTAGGTAAACTGGGACCTGGAAGAATCCATTGAAGGGTTTAGGTAAACTGGGACCTGGAAGAATCCATTGAAGGGTTTAGGTAAACTGGGACCTGGAAGAATCCATTAAAGGGTTTAGGTAAACTGGGACCTGGAAGAATCCATTGAAGGGTTTAGGTAAACTGGGACCTGGAAGAATCCATTAAAGGGTTTAGGTAAACTGTCTGGGACCTGGAAGAATCCATTGAAGGGTTTAGGTAAACTGGGACCTGGGAGAATCCATTAAAGGGTTTAGGTAAACTGGGACCTGGAAGAATCCATTAAAGGGTTTAGGTAAACTGTCTGGGACCTGGAAGAATCCATTGAAGGGTTTAGGTAAACTGGGACCTGGGAGAATCCATTAAAGGGTTTAGGTAAACTGTCTGGGACCTGGAAGAATCCATTAAAGGGTTTAGGTAAACTGTCTGGGACCTGGAAGAATCCATTGAAGGGTTTAGGTAAACTGGGACCTGGAAGAATCCATTAAAGGGTTTAGGTAAACTGTCTGGGACCTGGAAGAATCCATTGAAGGGTTTAGGTAAACTGGGACCTGGAAGAATCCATTAAAGGGTTTAGGTAAACTGTCTGGGACCTGGAAGAATCCATTGAAGGGTTTAGGTAAACTGGGACCTGGAAGAATCCATTGAAGGGTTTAGGTAAACTGAGACCTGGAAGAATCCATTAAAGGGTTTAGGTAAACTGGGACCTGGAAGAATCCATTGAAGGGTTTAGGTAAACTGTCTGGGACCTGGAAGAATCCATTGAAGGGTTTAGGTCAACTGGGACCTGGTAGAATCCGTTGAAGGGTTTAGGTAAACTGGGACCTGGAAGAATCCATTAAAGGGTTTAGGTAAACTGTCTGGGACCTGGAAGAATCCATTAAAGGGTTTAGGTAAACTGTCTGGGACCTGGAAGAATCCATTGAAGGGTTTAGGTAAACTGGGACCTGGGAGAATCCATTTATGGGTTTAGGTAAACTGGGACCTGGTAGAATCCATTGAAGGGTTTAGGTAAACTGGGACCTGGAAGAATCCATTAAAGGGTTTAGGTAAACTGTCTGGGACCTGGTAGAATCCATTGAAGACCCAGCAGTAAGGTTATTGATATAGATTAGTATGGTAGAAGACCCAGCAGTAAGGTTATTGATATAGATTAGTATGGTAGAAGACCCAGCATTAAGGTTATTGATATAGATTAGTATGATAGAAGACCCAGCAGTAAGGTTATTGATATAGATTAGTATGGTAGAAGACTCAGCAGTAAGGTTATTGATATAGATTAGTATGGTAGAAGACCCAGCATTAAGGTTATTGATATAGATTAGTATGGTAGAAGACCCAGCAGTAAGGTTATTGATATAGATTAGTATGATAGAAGACCCAGCAGTAAGGTTATTGATATAGATTAGTATGGTAGAAGACCCAGCAGTCAGGTAATTGATATAGATTAGTATGGTAGAAGACCCAGCAGTAAGGTTATTGATATAGATTAGTATGGTAGTAGACCCAGCAGTCAGGTTATTGATATAGATTAGGAATAACAACGGTCCAGTTGTCTTGGCCCTGGTAGATGCCAAGCCATTTGTATAAACAAATTGTTCTCTATCATAAACATAACTATAACCAATTATGTGTTTAATCATGAAAAACATAATAATGCAATTTAGAAGGTAATATTTAATGACCAACCGTGTCAAAGGCTTTGGATAAATCTAAAAAGATGCCAAGAGCGTATTCATTGTTGTTAAGGGCTGTAAAGATTTGATCTACAAGTTGCAAAAGAGACATATCTGTGGAGTAGTTTTTGTGAAAACCATATTGGTGCTCATATAGAATACAGTGGTGATTAAAATGTTTTAACATCTCTTATACACCAGCTTTTAGAAACACATGGTAGGGCGATAGTTTATAAAGGATCTTGAATCCACAGATTTAACTTTGACAATTTTCAAATCTTTAGGAACAATACCAGTTTGCATTGATTTGGTGAAGATATACGTTAGAGGTTCAGTGATCGAGGAAGACATTGATTCCACCAAAGAGGCACCAATCTCATCACGACCTGCTGCTGAGATCTCTAAATTAGCAATGACCTCCATCACCTCCATTACATCAGGAGGACCAAACTGAAGCAGAGAAGGGAAATGTCCCCTTAATGTAATCCTGGGGATTTCTATCAGTTTTCTCTCATTTCTTTGACAGAGAGAAACCCACATTTACAAAAAGGTTTTACATTGCTATGAAATAACATCAGGATCACTATAGGTCTTACTTCCCACAAGACATTGAGATGGAATAGTTGTAGATGCCTTTTTCTTAGTCAACAGTTGATTGATGATTTTCAAAGTTGACTTTATATTAGTTAAGGATTCTTGGAATTTGTTTGTAAAATATATTTTTTGTGGATTGTTCTTATACTTTTGGTAATTTGCAGAGTTCAAGCGAGAGGGATTTGTGAGAAACTTTTTATCCAACTTGTTTTTTTAACCTTTCTGATCTCCCCATCCCGGATCCGGGTTCGTGAATACAGACTCAAGCTCATTACCATAACGCAACGTTAACTATTCATGAAAATCGCAAATGAAATGAAATAAATATGCCATCTCTCAAGCTTAGCCTTTTGTTAACAACACTGTCATCTCAGATTTTCAAAATATGCTTCTCAACCATTGCAAAACAAGCATTTGTGTAACAGTATTGATGGCTAACGTAGCATTTAGCATTAGCATTCAGCTGGCAACATTTACACAAAAAAACAGAAAAGCATTCAAAAAAATCATTTACCTTTGAAGAACTTCAGATGTTTTCAATGAGGAGACTCTCAGATAGCAAATGTTCAGTTTTTCCTGAAAGATTATTTGTTTAGGACAAATCGCTCCGTTTTCTGCGTCACGTTTAGCTATGAAAAAACCCCTGTATCCAGGATTGTGTAAATCTATCAGCAAGCTCATTAGCATAACACAACGTTAACTATTTATGAAAATCGCAAATGAAATGAAATAAATATGCCATCTCTCAAGCTTAGCCTTTTGTAAACAACACTGTCATCTCAGATTTTCAAAATATGCTTCTCAACCATAGGAAAACAATCATTTGTGTAAAAGTAGCTAGCTAGAGTTAGCATTTCGCGTTAGCATTTAGCGTTAGCATTAGCGTTAGCATCCAGCACGCAACATTAACAAAAACATAAAAGCCTTCAAATAAAATCATTTACCTTTGAAGAACTTCTGATGTTTTCAATGAGGATACTCTCAGTTAGATAGCAGATGCTCAGTTTTTCCAAAAAGATTCCTTGTGTATTAGAAATAGCTCCGTTTTATACATCACATTTGGCTACCAAAAAAAATCCATAAATTCAGTCCTCAAAACGCAAACTTTTTTCCAAATTAACTCCATAATATCGACTGAAAACATGGCAAACGTTTTTTAGAATCAAGCCTCAAGGTGTTTTTCACATATCTCTTCATTGATACATCGTTCTTGGACACATGCTTTCTCTCCTGAATCCCAGGAGAAAATGACCGCACCTGAAGATTACGCACAAATTTAGACAAAGGACACCGGGCGGACCTCTGGAAAATGTAGTCTCTTATGGCCAATCTTCCAATGATATGCCTACAAATACGTCACAATGCTGCTAAGACCTTGGGCGAACGACAGAAAGTGTAGGCTCATTCCTTGCGCAATCACAGCCATATAAGGAGAGAATGGAAAACAGAGCTTCAGAAATTCTGCTAATTCCTGGGTGATGCATCATCTTGGTTTCGCCTGTAGAATGAGTTCTGGGGCACTTACAGACAAAATCTTTGCAGATTCTGAAACTTCAGAGTGTTTTCTTTCCAAAACTGTCAAGAATATGCATAGTCGAGCATCTTTTCGTGACAAAATATCGCGCTTAAAACGGGAACGTTTTTTATCCAAAAATGAAATAGCGCCCCTAGAGCTCTAAGAGGTTAACTGGTCAGTGTAGTGGGATTATACGTCAGGGGACACATGTTAACTGGTCAGTGTAGTGGGATTATAGATGAGGGGACACAGGTTAACTCGTCAGTGTAGTGGGATTATACGTCAGGGGACACAGGTTAACTGGTCAGTGTAGTGGGATTATACGTCAGGGGACACAGGTTAACTGGTCAGTGTAGTGGGATTATACGTCAGGGGACACAGGTTAACTGGTCAGTGTAGTGGGATTATAGATGAGGGGACACAGGTTAACTGGTCAGTGTAGTGGGATTATACGTCAGGGGACACAGGTTAACTGGTCAGTGTAGTGGGATTATATGTCAAGGGACACAGGTTAACTGGTCAGTGTAGTGGGATTATACGTCAGGGGACACAGGTTAACTGGTCAGTGTAGTGGGATTATAGATGAGGGGATATAGGTTAACTGGTCAGTGTAGTGGGATTATACGTCAGGGGACACAGGTTAACTGGTCAGTGTAGTGGGATTATACGTCAGGGGACACAGGTTAACTGGTCAGTGTAGTGGGATTATAGATGAGGGGACACAGGTTAACTGGTCAGTGTAGTGGGATTATACGTCAGGGGACACAGGTTAACTAGTCAGTGTAGTGGGATTATACGTCAGGGGACACAGGTTAACTGGTCAGTGTAGTGGGATTATAGATGAGGGGATATAGGTTAACTGGTCAGTGTAGTGGGATTATACGTCAGGGGACACAGGTTAACTGGTCAGTGTAGTGGGATTATACGTCAGGGGACACAGGTTAACTGGTCAGTGTAGTGGGATTATACGTCAGGGGACACAGGTTAACTGGTCAGTGTAGTGGGATTATAGATGAGGGGACACAGGTTAACTGGTCAGTGTAGTGGGATTATACGTCAGGGGACACAGGTTAACTAGTCAGTCTAGTGGGATTATACGTCAGGGGACACAGGTTAACTGGTCAGTGTAGTGGGATTATAGATGAGGGGATATAGGTTAACTGGTCAGTGTAGTGGGATTATATGTCAGGGGACACAGGTTAACTGGTCAGTGTAGTGGGATTATACGTCAGGGGACACAGATAGATGATGGATAAAGTATTTAAAACATTAGATATCAGTGAGATGTTCTCACTTTCAAAGACATTTATGCTGTAATCACCCAATATAAAACACATTTTATCTTCAATATTAATCAAACCCAAGGTTAATGCAAGGATATCAATGAAAATACCCAGAGTCGGGTGGCCGATAGATGCATCCAACTACCACTTTTTGACCACCAACAAATGAACACGAGGGAATTTCTATGAAGAGATTCAACATCAATGTTATCAAGCGTAAGTCCACGATCCTCTCTCACAAAGAATTGAAAACATTTCTGAACAAATATAGACCCTCCTCCTCCCACTCTTGATGTTCTCCAGTGGTGAACAGCATTATAAGGAGACGTCATAAAGATTGTCTCTTCAGGCAACCAGGTTTCTGAAAAGGGCAACAATGGAACATTCATGACTGAGAGAAAATTGAAGGTGGTTGTGATTTTTAGGAAGACTGTGAACATCCAAATGAAAGGTAGAAAATAATCTTGTCTTGGAATTAGATACACTGCTGTACGTGTTGTTAATCTGCGTAACATTATAGTAATCACAAGTGATAGATTTTTTAATCTGGATCAACACAATCATTATATTTATTGTTCGCTTCATTAATATCTAATGGGTTAAAGACCATGTTATCAGGGTTGATATCTTGCCCAATTTAAAGAGATACACAGTCTGAGTGGAACAGAAACAAGTGTATGCCTCACATGTCCAATACAACTATACATTGGTGTTCGTTTCATCAATAGGGGTGCACTTCCTATAGAAGGCACATTGACACAGTCCACCTAACACCACTGAAGACTTCAGAGGGTTAAGACAGTTGGCAATGTGTGGTAATGGTCATGAGGTGAAACACAGAAACTTCTTCAATTAGTCGTGGCAGCAGTTCCTTTTTTTTATGGAGATTTTAGTTCCCTTCAGGCACTTGGCTCTCCTGAGAATTTCATCAATATCTTTGAACCAGTTTCATCACTATAGATCTTTATTTTATTTATTTAACCTTTATTTAACGAAGCAAGTCAGTTAAGATCAAATTCTTATTTACAATGACGACCTAACCAAAAGGCAAAAGGCCTCCGCGGGGACGGGGTTAAAAATGAAAGGCCAAAACACACATCACGACAAGAGAGACCTAAATCTGGGCATCGGGAAGAAAAACCAATTTCTATGCGCCCTCTACATCTCGATGAGTTTAGCGTCTAGTTTGCTCTGCCAGGAGTTTCTTGGCCTTGAGTTCTGTGTCATACCAAGTTTCAGTCTTTATGTCCTCAATTCCATCGATTCAAATGTTATTGCTCCTTTTTTGGTTTTCAATGTAGTCTCCTTTGGAAGAGTACTTGTCAAGTGTTGTTTGGAAAATTGTGAAATCCTCAGACATGGTTTTGAATGCAGTCAACTCTAACCCTACATATCAATAACTCTAACTCCCTAACCTACATACAGTGCATTTGGAAAGTATTCAGACCCCTTGACATTTTCCACATTTTGTTACGTTACAGCCTTATTCTAAAATGGATTACATAAATACAAATCCTCAGCAATATACAAACAATACCCCATAATGACGAAGCGAAAACATTTTTATTTTTATAAAAAATAAAAACAGAAGTACCTTATGTAAATAAGTATTCAGACTCTTTGCTGAGACTCGAAATTGAGCTCAGGTGCATCCTGTTTCCATTGATCATCCTTGAGATGTTTCTACAACTTGGTTGGAGTCCACCTGTGGTAAAGTCAATTGATTGGACATGATTTGGAAAGGCACACCTGTCTATATAAGGTCCCACAGTTGACAGTGGATGTCTGAGCAAAAACCAAGCCATGAGGTCGAAGGAAGTGTCCATAGAGCTCCGAGACAGGATTGTGTCGAGGCACAGATCTGGGGAAGGGGACCAAAACATTTCTGCAGCATTGAAGGTCCCCGAGAACACAGTGGCCTCCATCATTCTTAAATGGAAGAAGTTTGGAACCACCAAGACTCTTCCTAGAGCTGGCCTCCCGGCCAAACTGAGCAATCAGGGGAGAAGGGCCTTGGTCAGGGAGGTGACCAAGAACCCAATGGTCACAGAGCTCTAAAGTTCCTCTGTGGAGATGGGAGAACCTTCCAGAAGGACAACAATCTTCTGCAGCACTCCACCAATCAGGCCTTTATGGTAGTGGCCAAACAGAAGCCACTCATCAGTTAAAGGCACATGACACCCCGCTTGGAGTTTGCCAAAAGGCACCTAAAGGACTCAAGGAAACAAGATGTTCTAGTTTGATGAAACCAAGATTGAACTATTTTACCTGAATGCCAAGCGTCACGTCTGGAGGAAACAAGGCACCATCCCTACGGTGAAGCATGGGGGTGGCAGCATCATGCTGTGGGGATGTTTTTCAGCTGCAGGGACTGGGAGCCTAGTCAGGATCGAGGGAAAGATGAACGGAGCAAAGTACAGAGATCCTTGATGAAAACCTGCTCCAGAGCGCTCAGGACCTCAGACTGGGGTGTAGGTTCACCTTCCAACAGGACAACGACCCTAAGCACAAGAGCCCGGACTTGAACCCGATCGAACATCTCTGGAGAGACCTGAAAATAGCTGTGCAGCGACGCTCCCCATCCAACCTGACAGAGCTTGAGAGGATCTGCAGAGAAGAATGGGAGAAACT
Source organism: Oncorhynchus mykiss (assembly GCF_057628025.1). Classification (NCBI taxonomy): domain Eukaryota; kingdom Metazoa; phylum Chordata; class Actinopteri; order Salmoniformes; family Salmonidae; genus Oncorhynchus; species Oncorhynchus mykiss. Next base: position 58,715,316 of record NC_143042.1, on the reverse strand, counting down.
CCCCAAATACAGGTGTGCCAAGCTTGTAGCGTCATACCCAAGATGCTTCAACAAAGTACTGAGTAAAGGGTCTGAATACTGATGTAAATGTGATATTTCCATTTAAATTGTTTATATTTTTTGTAAAAATGTCCAAAAACATGGTTTTGCTTTCTCATTATGGGGTATTGTGTGTAGATTGATGAGGGGGGGGGGTCTATTTAATCCATTTTAGAACAAGGCTGTAACGCAACAAAATGGGGGAAAAGTCAAGGGGTCTGAATACTTTCTGAATGGACTGTATGTATGTTAGTGTACATGTATGTTTGTTTACACTTGTTTATATGTATGCTTTACATGCAGTTTCACATTTCAGCGCTGTTGGCCCCTAGAACATATCAGCCCTGTTGGCCCCTAGAACATATCAGCCCTGTTGGCCCCTAGAACATATCAGCCCTGTTGGCCCCTAGAACATATCAGCCCTGTTGGTCCCTAGAACATATCAGCCCTGTTGGTCCCTAGAACATATCAGCCCTGTTGGTCCCTAGAACATATCAGCCCTGTTGGCCCCTAGAACATATCAGCCCTGTTGGTCCCTAGAACATATCAGCCCTGTTGGCCCCTAGAACATATCAGCCCTGTTGGCCCCTAGAACATATCAGCCCTGTTGGCCCCTAGAACATATCAGCCCTGTTGGCCCCTAGAACATATCAGCCCTGTTGGTCCCTAGAACATATCAGCCCTGTTGGTCCCTAGAACATATCAGCCCTGTTGGTCCCTAGAACATATCAGCCCTGTTGGCCCCTAGAACATATCAGCCCTGTTGGTCCCTAGAACATATCAGCCCTGTTGGCCCCTAGAACATATCAGCCCTGTTGGCCCCTAGAACATATCAGCCCTGTTGGCCCCTAGAACATATCAGCCCTGTTGGTCCCTAGAACATATCAGCCCTGTTGGTCCCTAGAACATATCAGCCCTGTTGGCCCCTAGAACATATCAGCCCTGTTGGCCCCTAGAACATATCAACCCTGTTGGACATATCAGCCCTGTTGGTCCCTAGAACATATCAGCCCTGTTGGACATATCAGCCCTGTTGGACATATCAGCCCTGTTGGTCCCTAGAACATATCAGCCCTGTTGGACATATCAGCACTGTTGGCCCCTAGAACACATCAGATTGGTCTGGGGAATGAACGGGGGGGGGGGGGGGGGGGGGGATCTTGGTCTGAATCTCCATGGAAACATCATCTCCTCTTCTGGTTACCGTAGAAACACCATGGTGAGCAGACCTTAGAGACAAATAAATAAGAGTTACACACACGCGCGCACACACACACACACACACACACACACACGCGCACAGATGTCTTACCCAGTGTGTAGGCGCACACCAATTTCTGTGTGACAGTCACATGGGCATAGCTAGGAACCAAGTTGTTGGGCTCAGAGTGGAGGGGGAGCATTAAGAAAGCAACACACACCACACCCATCACCACCGACACTGCAAACTGGGACAGTCTCCGAACTAGAGGGGAGAGAGAGATGATACATGTTGACTGAGATGTGCCTGTTTCTTTAAGGGGAGAGAGATGATACATGTTGACTGAGATGTAACTGTTTCTATAAGGGGAGAGAGCTGATACATGTTGACTGAGATGTAACTGTTTCTATAAGGGGAGAGAGATGATACATGTTGACTGAGATGTAACTGTTTTTATAAGGGGAGAGAGTTGATACATGTTGACTGAGATGTGACTGTTTCTTTAAGGGGAGAGAGATGATACATGTTGACTGAGATGTAACTGTTTCCTTAAGGGGAGAGAGTTGATACATGTTGACTGAGATGTGACTGTTTCTTTAAGGGGAGAGAGATGATACATGTTGACTGAGATGTGACTGTTTCTTTAAGGGGAGAGAGATGATACATGTTGACTGAGATGTGACCATTTCCTCAGGAAGGAGAAATCTCGTCAGGGTGCCTGTAGATCTAACGGAGGAGTATGTAGGTAGAGGTTGAGAGACAGGGGGAGGGAGGGAGGGAGGGAGGGGTGAGTCAGTGGGTCTATGCTGGGGGGTGTCCTCTCTCCCCCTGTATGGAGGGCTAACTAAGTGACTCACCTTTCTGGGGCAATGTGAAGTAAGGTAGAGAGGCGAGAGAGGGAGGGAGGAGTCTCGGGGGGCTAGTGGGTTGATTCTGGGCAGTGGCCTCTCCTCCCCTGAGCTCAGCCCACACCTCCCGATTCGCCCCCTTCCCTCCCCCCGACACCTCCAGGCGGAACCGATCTCTCCTTCCCCAGTGGCGGGGGGACACATCTTGGTGACGCACCACTCTGTGGGGAGAAAGAGGAAGTCAGGTCAGAGGACAGGAAGTCTCAGGTTGTGTCCAAAATGGCACCTTATTTCCTTTTAGAGCCCTACATTCCCTGGTCAACAGTACTGCCCTATAAAGGCCCTGGTCAACAGTACTGCCATATAAAGGCCCTGGTTAACAGTACTGCCCTATAAAGGCCCTGGTTAACAGTACTGCCCTATAAAGGCCCTGGTTAACAGTACTGCCCTATAAAGGCCCTGGTCAACAGTACTGCCCTATAAAGGCCCTGGTCAACAGTACTGCCCTATAAAGGCCCTGGTCAACAGTACTGCCCTATAAAGGCCCTGGTTAACAGTACTGCCCTATAAAGGCCCTGGTCAACAGTACTGCCCTATAAAGGCCCTGGTCAACAGTACTGCCCTATAAAGGCCCTGGTCAACAGTACTGCCCTATAAAGGCCCTGGTTAACAGTACTGCCCTATAAAGGCCCTGGTCAACAGTACTGCACTACAAAGGCCCTGGTCAACATTACTGCCCTATAAAGGCCCTGGTCAACAGTACTGCCCTATAAAGGCCCTGGTCAACAGTACTGCCCTATAAAGGCCCTGGTCAACAGTACTGCCCTATAAAGGCCCTGGTCAACAGTACTGCCCTATAAAGGCCCTGGTCAACAGTACTGCCCTATAAAGGCCCTGGTCAACAGTACTGCACTATAAAGGCCCTGGTCAACAGTACTGCCCTATAAAGGCCCTGGTCAACAGTACTGCCCTATAAAGGCCCTGGTCAACAGTACTGCCCTATAAAGGCCCTGGTCAACAGTACTGCCCTATAAAGGCCCTGGTCAACAGTACTGCCCTATAAAGGCCCTGATCAACAGTACTGCCCTATAAAGGCCCTGGTCAACAGTACTGCCCTATAAAGGCCCTGGTCAACAGTACTGCCCTATAAAGGCCCTGGTCAACAGTACTGCCCTATAAAGGCCCTGGTCAACAGTACTGCCCTATAAAGGCCCTGGTCAACAGTACTGCCCTATAAAGGCCCTGGTTAACAGTACTGCACTACAAAGGCCAGGGAACAGGGCGTCATTTCAACTCTCTGCTATTCCAAATAAAGCCAATAACAACTTATAAAGGCTTTATAGAGCCGTCATAAGCACTACATACAGTGTGTTGTATTTGGATTATGCTTAATGATACTCACAGGTCAACACAGGACTTGGCTCTGACACTGCCCTCTGCCTCCGCCACTGAATACAGAGATGGGGCTGTACACAACACTATAGAGAGAGATGTCAGAGGTTAGAGGTCAGGGGTTAAAGGTTGATGCAGGACTTGGCTCTCAGGCTGCTCTCTGCCTCTACCATAGAATACAGAGACGTTCACAACAGGTCAGGGGTTGGAGGTCAGAGGTAGGTATGGTTCTTACTCTTGAATCTGATGGTGAAGATGTAAGGGTTGTAGAGAGTCAGGACTCTCCTGTGGGAACTCCTCTGATCAGAGTAGAACACCAGTTCAGATGGAAACAGGAAGATAGGAAGAGGGCTGGGAGGAGACGGGGGAGGAGATGGGAAGGCAGGGTCATCTCTCTCAGCCTTCCGCTTTACCACCCCAACCTCAGCCCCGCCCCTGGACCCGCTCTCCTGCCCTTTCATTGGCTGCTGCTGCATGACGACGGGTCCTTAGTCATGATCTGATTGGCTCATAAACGGAGTGGCTGTGACGTTACAACAGCGACATCTGTCGGCCAGGGGGAGACGGTGCAGGAAGAGAGATCGCTTTCGGTTATTGAAAATTACAGTAATTTCATCTGGTATTCATTTTAGATAAGGTTACTCGTCTGAGAGGTTTAAAAACAGGGCTTTATTTCAGATAACGTTATTCCTCATCTCTTTGTGATTCCTGCAGATGGATGTGGACTTCGTTTCCGCATATATTCCCTCGTCATGCTGTTATTCCTCCATCTCACAGTTAGCTAATGTTACTTGGTTGCCATCTGTGTGTCTAGTTAATTAAAACAATATATCCACACCGACTGGCTTCACCAAGTTATCCCGAACGCTACAACCAAACTTCTGTCTGTAGCTATAAGGTAACGTTACGTTAATAACAGGCTGCAGATAGCGAGCTTAACGAAGATCTCTGCGCACAAAACATGCCATATATAGGCTAACAAAAAAAACACCCTGACCTGTTATAGTAATTATCACTACTGTATAGACGGTTAAAACATACACAAGTACAGTAAAGTAGAGATCGTTCACCAATGTACCTCTCTCCTATCTTTCTGTGCAGGTTCTACTTCAGAACCCGCCCTTTGAAATGCACCAATGAAGGAAGCGTACTAAGTCAATGCTGCCGTTTCATTGGTAATTTCTCGTGTCCATCTGAGTGTTTTTCCGCGTTTACGTTTTGTGCAGTGACAGCGCCAACGCCCGCCTTTCCTGTCCACTGATTGGTTTGCCTGGAGAGGCGTGATGCGCTGAACGGACTGCCACAGAGTTCAAGTATGGGTAACTGCATTACAGTAACTAAGATACAGTTTTAAAGCGGCATACAGGTCTGCTCTGACTTACTTTACAACTGTTATTGTTCTATTTACATATGAATACCTATTTCCAAATGACAAACGTCTTAGGATTGTATATCTATATCTTTCCTTTTTTTGAGCTCTTGGTTTTTTATGATCATCTTTCATATAGAATAGTAGATATCCCTTTATATTTTTTATTATTATTTTGTATTTATTTATTTTTCTTTCTCAGAATAGTCCCTGATTACACTAAAGAGGGTTTTTATTCTCTCTTACTATTGAGAACACTTGGTTTGGTCTTGAACATCATTTTCTGTTGAATTAAATAAAAAAAAACAGATAACAACTAGCTCAGAGTTTATGATATGAGCTATTTTCACTTCAGGTTGACTTAAATGGTGCAGATCTCGGTTCCTTATCGATTACGTTCACTTCTCCTGCGTTTTGACTCATCCTACAGTTTATACGTTTATATAATATTTGTTGTTTAGTCTTTGTCTATAGTGTCTCTTAATGCTAGAGGGTGTTGTCTTTGTCTATAGTGTCTCTTAATGCTAGAGGGTGTTGTGTTGTCTGTCTATAGTGTCTCTTAAAGCTAGAGGGTGTTGTGTTGTCTTTGTCTATAGTGTCTCTTAATGCTAGAGGGTGTTGTGTTGTCTGTCTATAGTGTCTCTTAATGCTAGAGGGTGTTGTCTTTGTCTATAGTGTCTCTTAATGCTAGAGGGTGTTGTCTTTGTCTATAGTTTCTCTTAATGCTAGAGGGTGTTGTCTTTGTCTATAGTGTCTCTTAATGCTAGAGGGTGTTGTGTTGTCTTTGTCTATAGTGTCTCTTAAAGCTAGAGGGTGTTGTGTTGTCTTTGTCTATAGTGTCTCTTAATGCTAGAGGGTGTTGTCTTTGTCTATAGTGTCTCTTAATGCTAGAGGGTGTTGTGTTGTCTTTGTCTATAGTGTCTCTTAATGCTAGAGGGTGTTGTGTTGTCTTTGTCTATAGTGTCTCTTAATGCTAGAGGGTGTTGTGTTGTCTTTGTCTATAGTGTCTCTTAAAGCTAGAGGGTGTTGTGTTGTCTTTGTCTATAGTGTCTCTTAATGCTAGAGGGTGTTGTCTTTGTCTATAGTGTCTCTTAATGCTAGAGGGTGTTGTGTTGTCTTTGTCTATAGTTTCTCTTAATGCTAGAGGGTGTTGTGTTGTCTTTGTCTATAGTGTCTCTTAATGCTAGAGGGTGTTGTCTTTGTCTATAGTGTCTCTTAATGCTAGAGGATGTTGTGTTGTCTGTCTATAGTGTCTCTTAAAGCTAGAGGGTGTTGTGTTGTCTTTGTCTATAGTGTCTCTTAATGCTAGAGGGTGTTGTGTTGTCTTTGTCTATAGTGTCTCTTAATGCTAGAGGGTGTTGTGTTGTCTTTGTCTATAGTGTCTCTTAAAGCTAGAGGGTGTTGTGTTGTCTGTCTATAGTGTCTCTTAAAGCTAGAGGGTGTTGTGTTGTCTGTCTATAGTGTCTCTTAATGCTAGAGGGTGTTGTCTTTGTCTATAGTGTCTCTTAATGCTAGAGGGTGTTGTCTTTGTCTATAGTGTCTCTTAATGCTAGAGGGTGTTGTCTTTGTCTATAGTTTCTCTTAATGCTAGAGGGTGTTGTCTTTGTCTATAGTTTCTCTTAATGCTAGAGGGTGTTGTCTTTGTCTATAGTGTCTCTTAATGCTAGAGGGTGTTGTCTTTGTCTATAGTGTCTCTTAATGCTAGAGGGTGTTGTCTTTGTCTATAGTGTCTCTTAATGCTAGAGGGTGTTGTCTTTGTCTATAGTGTCTCTTAATGCTAGAGGGTGTTGTCTTTGTCTATAGTTTCTCTTAATGCTAGAGGGTGTTGTCTTTGTCTATAGTTTCTCTTAATGCTAGAGGGTGTTGTCTTTGTCTATAGTGTCTCTTAATGCTAGAGGGTGTTGTCTTTGTCTATAGTTTCTCTTAATGCTAGAGGGTGTTGTCTTTGTCTATAGTTTCTCTTAATGCTAGAGGGTGTTGTGTTGTCTTTGTCTATAGTTTCTCTTAATGCTAGAGGGTGTTGTCTTTGTCTATAGTGTCTCTTAATGCTAGAGGGTGTTGTCTTTGTCTATAGTTTCTCTTAATGCTAGAGGGTGTTGTGTTGTCTTTGTCTATAGTGTCTCTTAATGCTAGAGGGTGTTGTCTTTGTCTATAGTTTCTCTTAATGCTAGAGGGTGTTGTCTTTGTCTATAGTGTCTCTTAATGCTAGAGGGTGTTGTCTTTGTCTATAGTGTCTCTTAATGCTAGAGGGTGTTGTCTTTGTCTATAGTGTCTCTTAATGCTAGAGGGTGTTGTCTTTGTCTATAGTGTCTCTTAATGCTAGAGGGTGTTGTCTTTGTCTATAGTTTATCTTAATGCTAGAGGGTGTTGTCTTTGTCTATAGTGTCTCTTAATGCTAGAGGGTGTTGTCTTTGTCTATAGTTTATCTTAATGCTAGAGGGTGTTGTCTTTGTCTATAGTGTCTCTTAATGCTAGAGGGTGTTGTCTTTGTCTATAGTTTATCTTAATGCTAGAGGGTGTTGTCTTTGTCTATAGTGTCTCTTAATGCTAGAGGGTGTTGTCTTTGTCTATAGTTTATCTTAATGCTAGGGGGTTATGAAACAATGTGAAGCACAAGGCCTTATTCTTATTTGCGAAACAACTTCGAACAGATGTTTTTTTGTTTTTTTTCAAGAGTCTCACTCAATTTCTGCTGATGCCAACTTCTGGAGGTCACAGTGGGGCAACAAGATTTGTCTTTCCCATGGCTCTGATCTCTCCGCCGGGGTCATTACAATGAAACATTCCTTTGGTGGTAATATTCTACACTCTGACCCCTCTGGTGGTAATATTCTACACTCTGTGACCCCTTTGGTGGTAATATTCTACACTCTGTGACCCCTTTGGTGGTAATATTCTACACTCTGTGACCCCTTTGGTGGTAATATTCTACACTCTGTGACCCCTTTGGTGGTAATATTCTACACTCTGTGACCCCTTTGGTGGTAATATTCTACACTCTGTGACCCCTTTGGTGGTAATATTCTACACTCTGTGACCCCTTTTGGTGGTAATATTCTACACTCTGTGACCCCTTTGGTGGTAATATTCTACACTCTGTGACCCCTTTGGTCACTTTATTTGTCTTGTGATCAGTTACAATGACATTACACTCATTACTGTAAACCTCTACGGGTACAACACCAAACATGAGAATGATCAGTTACAATGACATTACACTCATTACTGTAAACCTCTACGGGTACAACACCAAACATGAGAATGATCAGTTACAATGACATTACACTCATTACTGTAAACTTCTACGGGTACAACACCAAACATGAGAATGATCAGTTACAATGACATTACACTCATTACTGTAAACTTCTACGGGTACAACACCAAACATGAGAATGATCAGTTACAATGACATTACGCTCATTACTGTAAACCTCTACGGGTACAACACCAAACATGAGAATGATGAGTTACAATGACATTACACTCATTTGTTACGGGGTCAAACGTTTCGGGTAGCCTTCCTGTTACGGTGCGTGAATGAGGACCCAAAAGCGAATCAACTTAAACAGAGCTTCTTTAATTACCAAACATAGGTAGGCTCAGATGGACCGGCAGATTCCGACAGGACAGGACAAGGTTACAGCAAACATGACGGCAGTCTGGTTCAGGCATGAATGACACAAACAAACAAGAATCCGACAAGGACAGGAGCAGAAACAGAGAGAGATATAGGGACCTAATCAGAGGGAAAAAGGGAACAGGTGGGGAACGGGGTGAATGGGTAGTTAGAGGAGACAAGGGACAGCTGGGGGAAAGCGGGGGAGAAAAGGTAACCTAACACGACCAGCAGAGGGAGACAGGGTGAAGGGAAAGGACAGAGACAAGACAACATGACAGTACATGACAGTACCCCCCCACTCACCGAGCGCCTCCTGGCGCACTCGAGGAGGAAACCTGGCGGCAACGGAGGAAATCATCAATCAGCGCACGGTCCAGCACGTCCCGAGAGGGAACCCAACTCCTCTCCTCAGGACCGTACCCCTCCCAGTCAACTAGGTACTGATGACCACGGCCCCGAGGACGCATGTCCAAGATTTTACGGACCCTGTAGATAGGTGCGCCCTCGACAAGGATGGGGGGGGGGGGGGAAGACGAGCGGGGGCGCGAAGAACGGGCTTAACACAGGAGACATGGAAGACCGGGTGGACGCGACGAAGATATCGCGGAAGAAGAAGTCGCACTGCGACAGGATTAATGACCTGAGAGATACGGAATGGACCAATGAACCGCGGGGTCAACTTGCGAGAAGCCGTCTTAAGGGGAAGGTTCTGAGTGGAGAGCCAAACTCTCTGACCGCGACAATATCTAGGGCTCTTCGTTCTACGCTTATTAGCAGCTCTCACAGTCTGCGCCCTATAACGGCAAAGTGCAGACCTGACCCTCTTCCAGGTGCGCTCGCAACGTTGGACAAAAGCCTGAGCGGAGGGGACGCTGGACTCGGCGAACTGAGATGAGAACAACGGAGGCTGGTACCCGAGGCTACTCTGAAAAGGAGATAGCCCGGTCGCAGACGAAGGAAGCGAGTTGTGGGCGTATTCTGCCCAGGGGAGCTGTTCTGACCAAGACGCAGGGTTGCGAAAAGAAAGACTGCGTAAGATGCGACCAATAGTCTGATTGGCCCGTTCTGCTTGACCGTTAGACTGGGGGTGAAAGCCGGAAGAGAGACTGACGGAAGCCCCAATCAAACGGCAAAACTCCCTCCAAAATTGAGACGTGAATTGCGGACCTCTGTCCGAAACGACGTCTGACGGAAGGCCATGAATTCTGAAAACATTCTCGATGATGATTTGTGCCGTCTCTTTAGCAGAAGGAAGCTTAGCAAGGGGAATGAAATGAGCCGCCTTAGAGAACCTATCGACAACCGTAAGAATAACAGTCTTCCCCGCTGACAAAATCTAAGGCGATGTGAGACCACGGTCGAGAGGGAATAGGAAGCGGCCTGAGACGGCCGGCAGGAGGAGAGTTACCGGACTTAGTCTGCGCGCAGACCGAACAAGCAGCCACGAAACGACGCGTGTCATGCTCCCGGGTGGGCCACCAGAAACGCTGGCGAATGGAAGCAAGCGTACCCCGAACGCCAGGGTGGCCGGCTAACTTGGCAGAGTGAGCCCACTGAAGAACGGCCAGACGAGTAGGAACGGGAACGAAAAGAAGGTTCCTAGGACAAGCGCGCGGCGACGGAGTTTGAGTGAGTGCTTGCTTTACCTGCCTCTCAATTCCCCAGACAGTCAACCCGACAACACGCCCCTCAGGGAGAATCCCCTCGGGGTCAGTGGAGGCTACTGAAGAACTGAAGAGACGAGATAAAGCATCAGGCTTGGTGTTCTTAGAGCCCGGACGATAAGAAATCACGAACTCGAAACGAGCGAAAAACAGCGCCCAACGCGCCTGACGCGCATTAAGTCGTTTGGCAGAACGGATGTACTCAAGGTTCCTATGGTCAGTCCAAACGACAAAAGGAACGGTCGCCCCCTCCAACCACTGTCGCCATTCGCCTAGGGCTAACCGGATGGCGAGCAGTTCGCGGTTACCCACATCATAGTTACGTTCCGACGGCGACAGGCGATGAGAAAAATACGCGCATGGGTGGACCTTGTCGTCAGAGAGGGAGCGCTGAGAAAGGATGGCTCCCACTCCCACCTCTGACGCGTCAACCTCGACAACGAACTGTCTAGAGACGTCAGGTGTAACAAGGATAGGAGCGGATGTAAAACGATTCTTGAGGAGATCAAAAGCTCCCTGGGCGGAAACGGACCACTTAAAGCACGTCTTGACAGAAGTAAGGGCTGTGAGAGGAGCTGCCACCTGACCGAAATTACGGATGAAACGACGATAGAAGTTCGCGAAGCCGAGAAAGCGCTGCAGCTCGACGCGTGACTTAGGGACGGGCCAATCAATGACAGCTTGGACCTTAGCGGGATCCATCTTAATGCCTTCAGCGGAAATAACAGAACCGAGAAATGTGACGGAGGAGGCATGAAAAGTGCACTTCTCAGCCTTCACAAAAAGACAATTCTCTAAAAGGCGCTGGAGGACACGTCGAACGTGCTGAACATGAATCTGGAGTGACGGTGAAAAAATCAGGATATCGTCAAGGTAAACGAAAACAAAGATGTTCAGCATGTCTCTCAGGACATCATTGACTAATGCCTGAAAGACAGCTGGAGCGTTAGCGAGGCCGAAAGGAAGAACCCGGTATTCAAAGTGCCCTAACGGAGTGTTAAACGCCGTCTTCCACTCGTCCCCCTCCCTGATGCGCACGAGATGGTAAGCGTTACGAAGGTCCAACTTAGTGAAAAACCTGGCTCCCTGCAGGATCTCGAAGGCTGAAGACATAAGAGGAAGCGGATAACGATTCTTCACTGTTATGTCATTCAGCCCTCGATAATCTATGCAGGGGCGCAGAGACCCGTCCTTCTTCTTGACAAAAAAAAACCCCGCTCCGGCGGGAGAGGAGGAGGGGACTATGGTACCGGCGTCAAGAGCTACAGACAAATAATCCTCGAGAGCCTTACGTTCGGGAGCCGACAGAGAGTATAGTCTACCCCGGGGGGGGGTGGTTCCCGGAAGGAGATCAATACTACAATCATACGACCGGTGTGGAGGAAGAGAGGTGGCCCTGGACCGACTGAACACCGTGCGCAGATCGTGATATTCCTCCGGCACCCCTGTCAAATCACCAGGCTCCTCCTGTGAAGAAGAGACAGAGGAAACAGGAGGGATAGCAGACATTAAACATTTCACATGACAAGAGACGTTCCAGGAGAGGATAGAATTACTAGACCAATTAATGGAAGGATTATGACAAACTAGCCAGGGATGGCCCAAAACAACAGGTGTAAAAGGTGAACGAAAAATTAAAAAAGAAATGGTTTCACTATGATTACCAGAAACAGTGAGGGTTAAAGGTAGCGTCTCACGCTGAATCCTGGGGAGAGGACTACCATCCAGGGCGAACAAGGCCGTGGGCTCCTTTAACTGTCTGAGAGGAATGTCATGTTCCCGAGCCCAGGTCTCGTCCATAAAACAGCCCTCCGCCCCAGAGTCTATTAAGGCACTGCAGGAAGCTGACGAACCGGTCCAGCGTAGATGGACCGACAAGGTAGTGCAGGATCTTGAAGGAGAGACAGGAGTAGTAGCGCTCACCAGTAGCCCTCCGCTTACTGACGAGCTCTGGCCTTTTACTGGACATGAAGTGACAAAATGACCAGCGGCACCGCAATAGAGACAGAGGCGGTTGGTGATTCTCCGTTCCCTCTCCTTAGTCGAGATGCGGATACCTCCCAGCTGCATGGGCTCAGCACCCGAGCCGGCAGAGGAAGATGGTAGTGATGCGGAGAGGGAGGCGACGGAGAGCGCGAGCTCCTTTCCACGAGCTCGGTGACGAAGATCAACCCGTCGCTCAATGCGAATAGCGAGTTCAATCAAGGAATCCACGCTGGAAGGAACCTCCCGGGAGAGAATCTCATCCTTTACCTCTGCGCGGAAACCCTCCAGAAGACGAGCGAGCAAGGCCGGCTCGTTCCAGCCACTGGAGACAGCAAGAGTGCGAAACTCAATAGAGTAGTCTGTTATGGATCGATTGCCTTGACATAGGGAAGACAGGGCCCTGGAAGCCTCCTCCCCAAAAACAGATCGATCAAAAACCCGTATCATCTCCTCCTTAAAGTCTTGATACTGGTTAGTACACTCAGCCCTTGCCTCCCAGATTGCCGTGCCCCACTCACGAGCCCGTCCAATAAGGAGAGATATGACGTAGGCGACACGAGCAGTGCTCCTGGAGTAAGTGTTGGGCTGGAGAGAAAACACAATATCACACTGGGTGAGGAACGAGCGGCATTCAGTGGGCTCCCCAGAGTAACACGGCGGGTTATTGATTCTGGGCTCCGGAGATTCGAAAGCCCTGGAAGTGGCCGGTGGATCGAGGCGGAGATGGTGAACCTGTTCTGTGAGGTTGGAGACTTGGGTGGCCAGGGTCTCAACGGCATGTCGAGCAGCAGACAATTCCTGCTTGTGTCTGCCTAGCATCGCTCCCTGGATCTCGACGGCTGAGTGGAGAGGATCCGAAGTCGCTGGGTCCATTCTTGGTCGGATTCTTCTGTTACGGGGTCAAACGTTTCGGGTAGCCTTCCTGTTACGGTGCGTGAATGAGGACCCAAAAGCGAATCAACTTAAACAGAGCTTCTTTAATTACCAAACATAGGTAGGCTCAGATGGACCGGCAGATTCCGACAGGACAGGACAAGGTTACAGCAAACATGACGGCAGTCTGGTTCAGGCATGAATGACACAAACAAACAAGAATCCGACAAGGACAGGAGCAGAAACAGAGAGAGATATAGGGACCTAATCAGAGGGAAAAAGGGAACAGGTGGGGAACGGGGTGAATGGGTAGTTAGAGGAGACAAGGGACAGCTGGGGGAAAGCGGGGGAGAAAAGGTAACCTAACACGACCAGCAGAGGGAGACAGGGTGAAGGGAAAGGACAGAGACAAGACAACATGACAGTACATGACATCATTACTGTAAACTTCTACGGGTACAACACCAAACATGAGAATGATCTGTTACAATGACATTACACTCATTACTGTAAACTTCTACGGGTACAACACCAAACATGAGAATGATCAGTTACAATGACATTACACTCATTACTGTAAACTTCTACAGGTACAACACCAAACATGAGAATGATCAGTTACAATGACATTACACTCATTACTGTAAACTTCTACGGGTACAACACCAAACATGAGAATGATGAGTTGCTTGAATCTATAGAGAAACATATACTTCATTGGTTATCTAAATTTCCCAATTCGTTATTATTGATTGGAGGGGACTTGAACATTACTATAAATCATTAATCTGATAGATGGCTCCCAAGTAGACCATCCAATCAGAATTTGGGTTTAATACTTTTTATGGAAAAGTTTGATCTTATTGATATATAAATGGACTCCGTTGGCACTGCATTTCAGAGCAAGAGGCGTCACTACAGTCCCTGGTTCGAATCCAGAGACACCTGACACACGTGATTGGGAGTCCCATAGGGCAGTGCACAATTGGCCCAGCGACGTCTGGGGTAGGCCGTCATTGTAAATAAGAATGTGTTCTTAACTGGCTTGCCTAGTTAAATAAAGGTTAATTAAATAAAATAGAAAATAAACACAGGCTTAGATCGTATACATTTTGTTCTATGATAATATCAGTCAATTAACATGACCTTTATGAATTATGAAGCCTTTGCGATTTATGTGTTTTTTATTATTACATACATTTTTCAAAATTCACAAAAATGTACGTTAGTCATAGGGAAAATATTTACCAAAGATATTCTAGTGATGTAAAGATACACAACTCTCCTCTAACCTGTTTTGTAGTCTACTGTTACATTATTCATTCTCGAAACAACTTGAATAAGACAATACAATTGTTGAGACAGATCTAATATACCTTAATAAATGAAAGTATATTTTCAACTACGAAGCTTATGCCTCGATAACACCGAGATTGTTTTGCGTTTTGAACACTATAACTACATTCATTTCCAATGTAACGCTGCTGCCTTGCAGCATTGCATTGCAGAAGCAGTGCGTTCTGTGTGGTGCGTACATTGTATTTATCGAACGTATGTATCAAATTGTTTGCTTTACTCCTTGACAGAAATGGTAGCAGAAGGTGAATGTTAAACTTTTGTGATCCTGTCAATCCCTGCAGATGTGATCAATCCCTGCAGACCCCTCGACGTTCCTTATTAGACCACCCACTTCCTCTGTCTCCGTGCGTGCGCACCCCCGTGTGTCACCTTGCTCCGCAGCCGGAGGTAAAGTACCGACCAGCAGCTGTAGCTCCGCGTGAGGCCAGAACCAGTGCTGTTACTGGTAACCGACAGAAACAAAATGGCTGAATCTTCCAAACCGATGACCTCTCCAAAGGCTATCAAGTTCCTCTTCGGAGGCTTGGCGGGGTAGGTACCCGGGGTTACTACAAGCCTCACTCAACGATCACGTGCACACAATTGCCTGAAGATACTTTAAACTAAGCTGCACTTGGGTCGGAAGGCAATATGGTTACATTGAGTACAGTTACATGCACACAACAATACGATTATTGTGGCTAGTCAGATTAATATAATAGTTTGATTTAAACGTGTACATGCTTTGCAAGAAGAACGATTTGCCTAATAATCGATTCCCATAGGAAATACACACCTGCCTCTAACATGTAGGCTTCCCAAACAGTCCCAATGCAAGTCTGAATGTTTAATAAACTTTATTTCAGTATACTTTACCTGTTGTCCGCCAATTTGGTCCCTATGTCGGAGGTAATCTGATACAAAATATCGACAGGGAAGCTTTATCAATCCGACCTTTAGTGACAACATTCGGTTACGTTCGGCAATTGTTTTCAAATTGTGCATCACATGATTGAAAATACTCACTGGAATTACAAGCCATGTATCTACCGGAACAAGGACCAACAGCACGGACAACCGGTAAAGTACTTTTAAATAGCATTGTATTCAACATTCTGGCCTGTAGAATATTGCTCTTTTTTTCAGCGACTTTTATTCAACTAGGCAAGTCAGTTAAGAACTAATTCTTATTTACAATGACGGCCTAGGAACACTGCCTTGTTCAGGGGCAGAATGACAGATGTTTACCTTGTCAGCTTGGGGATTCAATCCAGCAACCTTTTGGTTACTGGCCCAACACTCTAACCACTATGGCTACCTGCCGCCCCTACACTCTAACCACTAGGCTACCTGCCGCCCCTCCACTCTAACCACTATGGCTACCTGCCGCCCCTCCACTCTAACCACTATGGCTACCTGCCGCCCCTCCACTCTAACCACTATGGCTACCTGCCGCCCCTCCACTCTAACCACTATGGCTACCTGCCGCCCCTCCACTCTAACCACTATGGCTACCTGCCGCCCCTCCACTCTAACCACTATGGCTACCTGCCGCCCCTCCACTCTAACCACTATGGCTACCTGCCGCCCCTCCACTCTAACCACTATGGCTACCTGCCGCCCCACCACTCTAACCACTATGGCTACCTGCCGCCCCTCCACTCTAACCACTATGGCTACCTGCCGCCCCTCCACTCTAACCACTATGGCTACCTGCCGCCCCTCCACTCTAACCACTATGGCTACCTGCCGCCCCTCCACTCTAACCACTATGGCTACCTGCCGCCCCTCCACTCTAACCACTATGGCTACCTGCCGCCCCTCCACTCTAACCACTATGGCTACCTGCCGCCCCTCCACTCTAACCACTATGGCTACCTGCCGCCCCTCCACTCTAACCACTATGGCTACCTGCCGCCCCTCCACTCTAACCACTATGGCTACCTGCCGCCCCTCCACTCTAACCACTATGGCTACCTGCCGCCCCTCCACTCTAACCACTATGGCTACCTGCCGCCCCTCCACTCTAACCACTATGGCTACCTGCCGCCCCTCCACTCTAACCACTATGGCTACCTGCCGCCCCTCCACTCTAACCACTATGGCTACCTGCCGCCCCCTTCTTTCAGACTGATATCCATAGATTATCAAACATCAGATTTACCATGTTATACATTTGTTTACCTCCTGTTTCAAAAGGTGATGTCACTGAGCACTGCCCCTGTATATAGGACCTTCCACCCCCACCTGGAATAAGGATGCCTGATGACCCAAGGGTGGAAATGTTGTAATATCACCTGGGATAGGGATGCCTGATGACCCAAGGGGGGAAACATTGTAATATCACCTGGGATAGGGATGCCTGATGACCCAAGGGTGGAAATGTTGTAATATCACCTGGGATAGGGATGCCTGATGACCCAAGGGTGGATACGTTGTAATATCACCTGGGATAGGGATGCCTGATGACCCAAGGGTGGAAATGTTGTAATATCACCTGGGATAGGGATGCCTGATGACCCAAGGGTGGAAATGTTGTAAATGAATATCACCTGGGATAGGGATGCCTGATGACCCAAGGGTGGATACGTTGTAATATCACCTGGGATAGGGATGCCTGATGACCCAAGGGTGGAAATGTTGTAAATGAATATCACCTGGGATGTGGATACTGGAGTGATGGAGGTAGATATGTATAGGGGGAAGGGGACAGGGATATTGGAGTGATGGAGGTAGATATGTATAGGGGTAAGGAGACAGGGATACTGGAGTGATGGAGGTAGATATGTATAGGGGGAAGGGGACAGGGATATTGGAGTTATGGAGGTAGATATGTATAGGTGGAAGGGGACAGGGATACTGGAGTGATGGAGGTAGATATGTATAGGTGGAAGGGGACAGGGATACTGGAGTGATGGAGGTAGATATGTATAGGGATAAGGAGACTATATACAGGGTCAGTACCATATTAACAATGTACAGGGATACTGGAGTGATGTAGGTAGATGTGTATAGGGGGAAGGAGACTATATACAGGGTCAGTACCATATTAACAATGTACAGGGATACTGGAGTGATGGAGGTAGATACAGTGGGGCGAAAAAGTATTTAGTCAGCCACCAATTGTGCAAGTTCTCCCACTTAAAAAGATGAGAGGCCTGTAATTTTCGTAGGTCCACTTCAACTATGACAGAGAAAATGAGGGGAAAAAATCCATAAAATCACATTGTAGGATTTTTAATGAATTTATTTGCAAATTATGGTGGAAAATACGTATTTGGTCAATAACAAAAGTTTCTCAATACTTTGTTATATACCCTTTGTTGGCAATGACAGAGGTGAAGACTTACAGAAAACGTTAGACAAGGTTTTCACACACTGTCGCTGGTATTTTGGCCCATTCCTCCATGCAGATCTCCTCTAGAGCAGTGATGTTTTGGGGCTGTTGCTGGGCAACACGGACATTCAACTCCCTCCAAAGATTTTCTATGGGGTTAAGATCTGGAGACTGGCTAGGCCACTCCAGGACCTTGAAATGCTTCTTACGAAGCCACTCCTTCGTTGCCCGGGCGGTGTGTTTGGGATCATTGTCATGCTGAAAGACCCAGCCACGTTTCATCTTCAATGCCCTTGCTGATGGTAGGCTTTGTTACTTTGGTCCCAGCTCTCTGCAGGTCATTCTCTAGGTCCCCCCCGTGTGGTTCTGGGATTTTTGCTCACCGTTCTTGTGATCATTTTGACCCCATGGGGTGAGATCTTGCGTGCAGCCCCAGATCGAGGGAGATTATCAGTGGTCTTGTATGTCTTCCATTTCCTAATAATTGCTCCCACAGTTGATTTCTTCAAACCAAGCTGCTTACCTATTGCAGATTCAGTCTTCCCAGCCTGGTGCAGGTCTACAATTTTGTTTCTGGTGTCCGTTGACAGCTCTTTGGTCTTGGCCATAGTGGAGTTTGGAGTGTGACTGTTTGAGGTTGTGGACAGGTTTCTTTTATACTGATAACAAGTTCAAACAGGTGCCATTAATACAGGTAACGAGTGGAGGACAGAGGAGCCTCTTAAAGAAGAAGTTACAGGTCTGTGAGAGCCAGAAATCTTGCTTGTTTGTAGGTGACCAAATACTTATTTTCCACCATAATTTGCAAAAAAAATAATTAAAAATCCTACAATGTGATTTTCTGCATTTTTTTTCTCATTTTGTCTGTCATAGTTGAAGTGTACCTATGATGAAAATTACAGGCCTCTCATCTTTTTAAGTGGGAGAACTTGCACAATTGGTGGCTGACTAAATACTTTTTTGCCCCACTGTATGTGTAGGGGGAAGGTGAATATATGTATATATATACAGGGTCAGTACCATATTAACAATATACAGGGATACTGGAGTGATGGAGGTAGATATGTATAGGGGGAAGGGGACTAGGTATCAGGATATATGATAAACAGAGTAGCAGCAGCTTGTGGGTGTATAGAGTCAGTATAAATGTATGTGCATATTATGTGTTAGTGAACAGATGAAGGAGTGAGAGTCTGTGTTGAAGTGACAGTCAGTGTGTAGAGTCCTGTCAGTGTCAGTGTGTAGAGTCCTGTCAGTGTGTAGGGCCCTGTCAGTGTGTAGGGCCCAGTCAGTGTGTAGGGCCCAGTGTAGGGTCCTGTCAGTGTGGAGGGCCCTGTCAGTGTGTAGGGTCCTGTCAGTGTGGAGGGCCCTGTCAGTGTGTAGGGTCCTGTCAGTGTGGAGGGCCCTGTCAGTGTGTAGGGCCCAGTCAATGTGTAGGGTCCTGTCAGTGTGTAGGGTCCTGTCAGTGTGTAGGGCCCAGTCAGTGTGTAGGGCCCAGTCAGTGTGTAGGGTCCTGTCAGTGTGTAGGGTCCTGTCAGTGTGTAGGGTCCTGTCAGTGTGGAGGGCCCTGTCAGTGTGTAGGGCCCAGTCAATGTGTAGGGCCCAGTCAGTGTGTAGGGCCCAGTGTAGGGCCCAGTGTAGGGTCCTGTCAGTGTGGAGGGCCCTGTCAGTGTGTAGGGTCCTGTCAGTGTGTAGGGTCCTGTCAGTGTGTAGGGTCCTGTCAGTGTGTAGGGCCCAGTCAGTGTGTAGGGTCCAGTGTAGGGTCCTGTCTGTGTGTAGGGCCCTGTCAGTGTGTAGGGCCCTGTCAGTGTGTAGGGCCCTGTCAGTGTGTAGGGCCCAGTCAGTGTCAGTGCCCAGTCGTATTGCTTGGGGGTAGAAGCTGTTCAAGAGCCTGTTGGTGTCAGACTCGATGCACCGGTACCTCTTGCCGTGCGACAGCAGAGAATATTGTCTGTTGCTCGGGTCTTTGACGATTTTCCACGCCTTCTTCTCGCACCGCCTGATATGAATGTCTTCATGGAGGGAGCTCGGCCCCAGTGATGTACTGTGTTGTCTGCACCACCCTCTGTAGCTCAATGCGATCCACGGCGGTGTTGTTACCAAGCAGGGATGCAGGCAGTCAATAATGCTCTCAACGTTACAGCTGTAGAACCTTTTCAGGATTTGAGGGCTCATGTCAAACTTGTTCAACCTCCTGAGGGGGAAGAGGCATTGTCACGCCTTCTTCATGACTGTGCGTGTGTGTTTGGACCATTTTAAGTCTGTAGTGATTTGGACACAGAGGAACTTGAATCTGTCTACCTGCTCCACTGCAGCCCTGTCGATGTGGATGGGGTCGTGCTCCACGTAGTCCACAATCAGCTCCCTGGTCTTGCTGACGTTGAGGGAGAGGTTGCTGTCCTGTCACCACACTACTAAGTCTCTGACCTCCTCTCTGTCGGCTGACTCATCGTCGCCGGTGATCAGGCTTACCACTGTCGGGTCGTCAGCAAACTTGATGATGGTGTTTGTGCGTTGCCACACAGTCATGGGTGAACAGGGAGTACAGGAGGGGACTAAGCACACGCCCCTGCGGGGCCCCTGTGTTAAGGGTCAGCGTGGTAGAGATGATGTTGCTTACCCTTACCACCTGGGGTCGGCCCGTCAGGAAGTCCAGGATCCAGTTGCAGAGGGAGGTGTTCAGACCCAGAGTTCTAATCTTGGTGACGAGCTTGGATGGACTAATGGTGTTGAACGCTGAGCTATAGTCAATGACCAGCATTCTGACATAGGAATGCCTATCTTGTGGAGAGCAATTGAGATGGTTTCATCTATGAATCTGTTAGGCCGGTATGTCCAGCGGAGTGGGTCTATGGTGTTCATGTGAGCCATAACCAGCCTCTCAAAGCACTTCATGATTACAGAAGTGAGTGCTACAGGCTGGTAGTCATTGTGAGTTCTTGGGAACAGGAATGATTGTGGTGAACCTAGAAGATGAGGGGATTATAGGCTGGGACAAGGAGAGGTTGAACATTACCCTGACTAGGCCTGCCATTACAGGCTGGGACAAGGAGAGGATGAACATTACCCTGACTAGGCCTGCCATTACAGAGTGGGACAAGGAGAGGTTGAACATTACCCTGACTAGGCCTGCAGACTGGGACAAGGAGAGGTTGAACATTACCCTGACTAGGCCTGCCATTACAGACTGGTTTAAAGACCCTTATGGAGGCTGTGATGCTCTGTATAGAGGGTGTGATGCAATTGCAGAGGCCAAATCGAGCTCCGTACCGCATCGCCGTGCGCCTCCCAAATGTGGTAATTTGTGGAGGGCTCTGAAGAGCTCTGCATTGACATGATTGGTTGATGGTAGGTGGGGGCGAGAAGTCCTGTGTAAACACAAACTCACTTCCTTCACAACTGCTCTGCTCCGCAAAGTATGATCAGTAAATGGGTCCGAGGACGGGTTGACCATGCAGAGCCTTTACAACATATTGTTGACCATGCAGAGCCTTTACAACATATTGTTGACCATGCAGAGCCTTTACAACATATTGTTGACCATGCAGAGCCTATAATACATATTGTTGACCATGCAGAGCCTTTACAACATATTGTTGACCATGCAGAGCCTTTACAACATATTGTTGACCATGCAGAGCCTTTACAACATATTGTTGACCATGCAGAGCCTATAATACATATTGTTGACCATGCAGAGCCTATAATACATATTGTTGACCATGCAGAGCCTTTACAACATATTGTTGACCATGCAGAGCCTATAATACATATTGTTGACCATGCAGAGCCTTTACAACATATTGTTGACCATGCAGAGCCTATAATACATATTGTTGACCATGCAGAGCCTTTACAACATATTGTTGACCATGCAGAGCCTATAATACATATTGTTGACCATGCAGAGCCTATAATACATATTGACCATGCAGAGCCTTTACAACATATTGTTGACCATGCAGAGCCTATAATACATATTGACCATGCAGAGCCTTTACAACATATTGTTGACCATGCAGAGCCTTTACAACATATTGTTGACCATGCAGATCCTTTACAACATATTGTTGACCATGCAGAGCCTATAATACATATTGACCATGCAGAGCCTTTACAACATATTGTTGACCATGCAGAGCCTTTACAACATATTGTTGACCATGCAGAGCCTTTACAACATATTGTTGACCATGCAGAGCCTATAATACATATTGACCATGCAGAGCCTTTACAACATATTGTTGACCATGCAGAGCCTATAATACATATTGACCATGCAGAGCCTTTACAACATATTGTTGACCATGCAGAGCCTTTACAACATATTGTTGACCATGCAGAGCCTTTACAACATATTGTTGACCATGCAGAGCCTATAATACATATTGTTGACCATGCAGAGCCTTTACAACATATTGTTGACCATGCAGAGCCTTTACAACATATTGTTGACCATGCAGAGCCTTTACAACATATTGTTGACCATGCAGAGCCTATAATACATATTGACCATGCAGATCCTTTACAACATATTGTTGACCATGCAGAGCCTATAAGACATATTGACCATGCAGAGCCTTTACAACATATTGTTGACCATGCAGAGCCTATAAGACATATTGACCATGCAGAGCCTTTACAACATATTGTTGACCATGCAGAGCCTATAATACATATTGACCATGCAGAGCCTTTACAACATATTGTTGACCATGCAGAGCCTTTACAACATATTGTTGACCATGCAGAGCCTTTACAACATATTGTTGACCATGCAGAGCCTATAATACATATTGACCATGCAGAGCCTTTACAACATATTGTTGACCATGCAGAGCCTATAATACATATTGACCATGCAGTGCCTTGTTGTCCTAATCATGTGAAAGATTGCTCAGAAAACAAGGTGTTTTAATCGTCATATGCTTACTTAGATTTTGACCTGATGCTGATTTTAAGGTAAGGTGTTTACATGACTTTCAAAATCTGCCTACTGCCATAATCAGTTTAATCTAGAATTGTTACTGTGCAGGTGAACATTCTCCTTAAGACACCATGGAGCCAGCGCGAGATGTGGGTCAGAAAACGTACCTCAATGCAGGCAGGGATGGGAAATGTTACATTTATCCACACTGATGATGTTTGTCTTCGTTCTCATGCTAGCTAGATGATGTTTGTCTTCGTTCTCATGCTAGCTAGATGATGTTTGTCTTCGTTCTCATGCTAGCTAGATGATGTTTGTCTTCGTTCTCATGCTAGCTAGATGATGTTTGCCTTCGTTCTCATGCTAGCTAGATGATGTTTGTCTTCGTTCTCATGCTAGAAAATACAATTTGAGGGTATCATTTCAAATCCAATGTACTGGAGTACAGAGCCAAAACAACAAAAAATGAGTCACTGTCCCAATGATTTTGGAGCACACGCTTTACTTAAAAAATAAAGCAATACAGCCGGTATGATGCGTTTTGCCTACTGTTTATGCTATTTTATTATCTCTCCAGGAGGATTACTGAAGGAGAAAGCCTCCACTTCTATGTAAAAGACAATAAACACTATAGTACAGTCCAGCTACCTCTCTGTGACCTGTGACCCCCAGGTGTGAGGGAATGTGAGGTCATGAAGGAAGCTCACCTTTTAGACAGGTACATTACTATGGCACCCCAATCCTCCAAACACACGTGCTGATTGGTTAATGGTGGTCTGCTGAGTGAGTTGAGAGGCTGTCACTCTAACACACGTGCTAATTGGTTAGTTGAGAGGCTGTGACTCTTAACACATTTGTTTCAGTAGTCCATTGTTGATGTAGTCAAAATACAGAAATACAGGCAGGATGAAGCATTTAGCCTCAAATGATGCTACTGTATGTTTAGCCTCATATGATGCTACTGTGTGTTTAGCCTCATATGATGCTACTGTGTGTTTAGCCTCATATGATGCTACTGTGTGTTTAGCCTCATATGATGCTACTGTGTGTTTTGATGCTAAATGCATCATACTGGCTGTTTTTTCTGTATTTTGAAAGTTATAAGTCTTAAACTTGATTGCTGACATGCAAAACATTTTAGGACTATATCAACAATGGACTCATGACACAAATACCAAAAGATAGTTTCGGGTGAGAATAGGCGTAGAGAGAAGTGCATAAAAAGGGAAAAGATATTGTTGTATTTCTTTTGCCACTCACATATCACACGAATACACATTAGACATGGCAACATTTTATAGAATTGCAAAAAATTTGATTTAAAGCTGCAAAATGTTCTTTGCACCCCATGACAAAGTTTTAAAGCTGCTAAATTAGTTACCTGGCTGGCATCAGTCAGGATGTGTGTTCTGACCAGGGGATTAAAGGTTTCATGCGGGACTTGTTTGTGGTGGGTTTTTCTCCCTCACACACCATTTTGATACATAACATATCCAGCTGGTACATATATTTGATACATCTGGTCTACAGTTAGAGCAGTGTTTCTCCTCTGGGACCCCCTGCCGTCCCAGATGTCTTAGCCGTGTCTGAATCCTGGCTTAGGAAAACCACCAAAAACCCTGAAATCTCCATTGCTAACTATAACGTTTTCCGCCAAGATAGAACTGCCAAAGGGGGCGGCGTTGCAATCTACTGCAGATATAGTAATACAGAACTCTGCAGGCTATCTAAGTCTGTACCCAAACAATTTGAGCTTCTACTTCTAAAAATTCACCTTTCCAGAAACAAGTCTCTCACTGTTGCCGCTTGCTATAGACCTCCTTATGCCCCCAGCTGTGCCCTCGATACCATATGTGAACTGATTGCCCCCCCATCTATCTTCTGAGCTCGTGACCTAAACTGGGACATGCTTAACACCCCGGCCATCCTACAAACTAAGCGTGATGCCCTCAATCTCACACAAATTATCAATGAACCTACCAGGTACAACCCCAAATCAGTAAACACGGGCACCCTCATAGATGTCATCCTAACTATTTCGCCCTCCAAATACACCTCTGCTGTTTTCAATCAAGATCCCAGCGATCACTGCCTCATTGCCTGCATCTGTAATGGGTCTGCGACCAAACGACCACCCCTCATCACTGTCAAACGCTCCCTGAAACACTTCTGCGAGCAGGCCTTTCTAATCGACCTGGCCGGGGTATCCTGGAATGACATTGACCTCATCCCGTCAGTAGAGGATGCCTGGCTATTCTTTAAAAGTACCTTCCTCACCATCTTAAATAAGCATGCCCCTCTCAAAAAATGTAGAACTAGGAATAGATATAGTCCTTGGTTCACGCCAGACCTGTCTGCCCTTGACCAGCACAAAAACATCCTGTGGCGTTCTGCATTAGCATCGAATAGCCCCCGTGATATGCAACTTTTCAGTGAAGTTAGGAACAAATATACACAGGCAGTTAGAAAAGCTAAGGCAAGCTTTTTCAAACAGAAATTTGCATCCTGTAGTACTAACTCAGAAAAGTTCTGGGACACTGTAGTCCATGGAGAATAAGAGCACCTCCTCCCAGCTGGGACACTGTAAAGTCCATGGAGAATAAGAGCACCTCCTCCCAGCTGCCCACTGCTCTGAGGCTTGAAGTTTGAACAGATTAATCAGATGTGTGTGGCAATAGCTAACTAGCTATCACATTTGATTGCCACTAGATAAACTGGCTAAGCTAGCTAACTTTAGCTACAGTAGATCAACTGGTCATTCCACCGCAGCATCCTCCCATGTCTGCCTGTCTGACAAGGCCTATATGCACCTCTGTCGTAGTCAGTGTATCTCCTGACCCCTCCTGTCTCAGCCTCCAGTATTTATGCTGCAGTAGTTTATGTGTCGGGGGGCTAGGGTCAGTCTGTTATATCTGGAGTACTTCTCCTGTCTTATCCAGTGTCATGTGTGAATTTAAGTATGCTCCCTCTAATTCTCTGTATTTTTTTTTATCTTTCTCTTTCTCCTCTCTCTTCCCTCGGAGGACCTGAGCCCTAGGACCATGCCTCAGGACTACCTGGCCTGATGACTTCTTGCTGTCCCCAGTCCACCTGGCTGTGCTGCTGCTCCAGTTTCAACTGTTCTGCCTGCGGCTATGGAACCCTGACTTGTTCACCGGACGTGCTACTTGTCCCAGACCTTCTGTTTTCAACTCTCTATCTACCGCACCTGCTGTCTCTACCTCTGAAAGATCGGCTTTGAAAAGCCAACTGACATTTACTCCTGAGGTGCTGACCTGTTGCACCCTCGACAACCACTGTGATTATTATTATCTGACCCTGCAGGTCATCTATGAATGTTTGAACAACATAAAAAAAAGCATTTACTCTCTGTAAGATTCTCCCATCAATATTTTAAATTCATTCAGTGCCACTAACATATCTAGATGAAGCATGGATTGTAGATTATTCTATGCCTCTGGTGCCCAGGAAGAGAATGCAGTCTTGCCTAATACTGTGAATGTCCTGGAGGACTTTATGTAGCAACCACCTAGCAGACCGGGTATGGTACCATATCAACCACCTAGCAGACCGGGTATGGTACCATATCAACCACCTAGCAGACCGGGTATGGTAACATATCAACCACCTAGCAGACCGGGTATGGTACCATATCAACCACCTAGCAGACCGGGTATGGTAACATATCAACCACCTAGCAGACCGGGTATGGTAACATATCAACCACCTAGCAGACCGGGTATGGTAACATATCAACCACCTAGCGGACCGGGTATGGTAACATATCAACCACCTAGCAGACCGGGTAAGGTAACATATCAACCACCTAGCAGACCGGGTATGGTAACATAGCAACCACCTAGCAGACCGGGTATGGTAACATAGCAACCAGCTAGCAGACCGGGTATGGTAACATATGAACCACCTAGCAGACCGGGTATAGTACCATAGCAACCACCTAGCAGACCGGGTATGGTACCATAGCAACCACCTAGCAGACCGGGTATGGTTACATAGCAACCACCTAGCAGACCGGGTCTGGTAACATAGCAACCACCTAGCAGACCGGGTCTGGTTACATAGCAACCACCTAGCAGACCGGGTATGGTTACATAGCAACCACCTAGCAGACCGGGTATGGTACCATAGCAACCACCTAGCAGACCGGGTATGGTTACATAGCAACCACCTAGCAGACCGGGTCTGGTAACATAGCAACCACCTAGCAGACCGGGTATGGTTACATAGCAACCACCTAACAGACCGGGTATGGTAACATATCAACCACCTAGCAGACCGGGTATGGTAACATATCAACCACCTAGCAGACCGGGTATGGTAACATATCAACCACCTAGCAGACCGGGTCTGGTAACATATCAACCAACTAGCAGACCGGGTATGGTAACATATCAACCACCTAGCAGACCGGGTCTGGTAACATATCAACCACTTAGCAGACCGGGTCTGGTAACATATCAACCACCTAGCAGACCGGGTCTGGTAACATATCAACCACCTAGCGGACCGGGTATGGTAAGATATCAACCACCTAGCGGACCGGGTATGGTAAGATATCAACCACCTAGAGGACCGGGTCTGGTACCATAGCAACCACCTAGTGGACCGGGTATGGTAACATAGCAAACACAGAGCAGACCGGGTATGGTAACATAGCAACCACCTAGCAGACCGGGTCTGGTAACATAGTAACTGTAACGGATGTGAAACGGCTAGCTTAGTTAGCAGTGTGCGCTAAATAGCGTTTCAATCGGTGACGTCACTTGCTCTGAGACCTTGAAGTAGTAGTTCCCCTTGCTCTGCTCTGCCGCGGGGCTTTTGTGGAGCGATGCGTAACGATGCTTCGAGGGTGACTGTTGTTGATGTGTGCAGAGGGTCCCTGGTTCACGCCCGGGTATGGGGCGTGATTACATTTTATTGATTTAAATTTGATTGATATCATTAAACATTTTGTGTCATATATTAAAAATAAAAAATATATAATAATATTTCCATCTTTTAGCGGCAAAACCGAGGGTGGGAAAATGGGCCAGCCAAGAAAATAAAATAAAATACAGGAGAGGTTCGGAAGAGATGGAGGATCATTCCAGATTTTGTCTAGAAGGGACAAATCTTTTGTCAAAAATGTATTTTTCGTAGCAGGTCAGGATAATTAACATAGCAGGTTAAGAGGAGCAGGTTAAGGTTAGGAGAATTAACGTAGCAGGTTAAGAGGAGCAGGTTAAGGTCAGGAGAATTAACATAGCAGGTTAAGAGGAGTAGGTTAAGGTCAGGATAATTAACATAGCAGGTTAAGAGGAGCAGGTTAAGGTCAGGATAATTAACATAGCAGGTTAAGAGGAGCAGGTTAAGGTCAGGAGAATTAACATAGCAGGTTAAGAGGAGTAGGTTAAGGTCAGGATAATTAACATAGCAGGTTAAGAGGAGCAGGTTAAGGTCAGGATAATTAACATAGCAGGTTAAGAGGAGCAGGTTAAGGTCAGGATAATTAACATAGCAGGTTAAGAGGAGCAGGTTAAGGTCAGGATAATTAACATAGCAGGTTAAGGTTAGGGAAAGGGAAAGGGTTCGCTAAAATGCAGCAACAAAAATACTTTTGATGTCAATTTAATTCCATGGTGAAATGTGATTTTGAATACTAGTAACATGATTGATGGTGAAATGTGATTTTGAATACTAGTAACATGATTGATGGTGAAATGTCGGAATTGATTTTTGTTTAACGAACCTGTTTGTTCTCACACTTGGTGTAAATCTTTGCATTCACCATCACGTACTTGAAATTATATTGTGAAATACATTTTCATTATAATGCTATTGAAATTGTACAATTCTTCCAATGTCCCATACCATATACCTTTTTATGAAATTGTGCACATGAATAGATATTAAGTTAACTTTGAATGACCGTAAATTGGACCTTTACAGCCTACGGACTTTGTTGATGTCAGTCTTCATTGGAGACTACCTGTGCTGACGTACAAGATGGTGGCTGGCAGACTTAACATTTTTAAATCATGTCATATCAACGGCACTAAGCTGTTTTTGTTTTTCCTTTTTGTTTGCTGTCACAATTTACCCAACTATAATAATTAATAAGGAGCATCCAGACGTTGCACAAACAATTTATTTGTAACTATAATGAAAAAAGATAAATGCAACATGTAAAGTTTTTGGTCCCATTTTTCATGAGCTGAAAGAAAAGATCCCAGGAATATTCCATACGCACAAAAATATAATTTCTCTCATTAAATGCACAAATTTGTTAACATCCCTGTTAGCGAGGGTTTCTCCTTTGCCAAGATAATCCATCCACCTGACCAGTCTGGAATATCAAGAAGCTGATTAAACAGCATGATTATTACACAGGTGCACCTTGTGCTGAGGATTGGCTGGGCCTGGCTCCCAAGTGGGTGGGCCTATGCCCTCCAGGCCCACCGATTGCTGCGACCCTGCCCAGTCATGTGAAATCCATATATTAGGGCCTAATGAATTTATTTAAATGGACTGATTTCCTTCAAAGAACTGTAACTCAGTAAAACCTTTGAAATTGTAGCATGTTGCGTTTATTTTTGGGGGGTTCAGTATAGCGCTTAAGTAGTTTTTTGATCAATTTACTTTTTTATTCTTACTTGACTAGTTTCTTAAGAAGGCTAATTTTACTAGAGTAAATTACAATCTGAGTAATAGTACTTTTGAACTGTTTCCAGTCTGTCAGCAGGTCTGCTCCGCCAGCTCTACACCACCACCCGGTTAGGCATCTACACAGTGCTGTTTGAGAAGATGACGAAACAGGACGAGACTCCGCCCAACTTCCTCGTGAAGGCATGGGTTATGAGTCTGTAGACTTTGTTTTTAAATCCTTTCAATATTTTTTTATGTGTGTATTGTTTTAATTTAATGGCTGAGGCAACTATATGTGTAATTTAAATATTTCTTATAAAATGAATATTTCTTCAAGGCCTTGATTGGCCACCGGAACCTTCGTAGGAACACCTGCCGAGGTCGCTCTGATCAGGATGACCGCTGACGGACGGTGAGCGAGAGGGACTGTGTGTGAGAGAGGGAGAATGTACAGAGCTAAGAGTGAATTGATATGATCTTAAATTATGTCTAATCAATCTAATGATATTTGTTGGTCTGATGTGATTAATAAGTAGCATCCAGACGCTGCACTTGATGAAATTGTTCTTCCAATTATTGATAAACATGCACCTGTTAAGAAACTGACTGTTAGAACTGTTAAGGCTCCATGGGTCGATGAGGAAAACCATGGTTGAAAGAGATGGGACAAAAGGCTAATTTAGTCTGTCTGCACATTTAATGACGTGACTAAACTCAACAAAAAGAAGAAGAAACTGTATTATGAGGCCAAGATCGCTGATATAAAGACAAATTCAACTCCATCTTTCATCTAATCAGATGGCTTATTCATCACAACTATTTGATGTTGCAAATTATTTTATGGATTAGGTCATTGTAAAAGTGGGCAAACTTGGGCAGGAAATGCCATCAACGAACAGTGAGCCATGGTATTCATACATGAAAAAACAAATACTGAAGGAAAAACTTTGTAAGTTAGAATTTTGTAAAGTATATATTAAAACACCGACGGTAAGATTTCAATACTGGGGGTGCAGGCCACACCACTCCTTACGTTAAGTATAACTTCATATAAGACATCTAAGATGTGTCAAAAATATGATATGCAGCTCAGGGCTCCGGCTATGCATTTGGTTTGCTAACGTGCTAGCTAAGGGGTTAGATGTCTAGATCAAGCTTCTTGGTTACAACAGACACATTCAATCCCCTCCTTCATCAAGATCCCTGTTGCCTAAACTGAGGTAGCCTAGGGGGACAGGTAGACTAGGGGGACAGGTAGACTAGGGGGACAGGTAGCCTAGGGGGACAGGTAGACTAGGGGGACAGGTAGCCTAGGGGGACAGGTAGACTAGGGGGACAGGTAGACTAGGGGGACAGGTAGACTAGGGGGACAGGTAGCCTAGGGGGACAGGTAGACTAGGAGGGCAGGTAGACTAGGGGGGCAGGTAGCCTAGGGGGACAGGTAGACTAGGGGGACAGGTAGACTAGGGGGACAGGTAGACTAGGGGGGCAGGTAGACTAGGGGGACAGGTAGACTAGGGGGACAGGTAGACTGGGGGGGCAGGTAGACTAGGTGTGAGGTAGCCTAGGGGGACAGGTAGACTAGGTGTGAGGTAGCCTAGGGGGACAGGTAGACTAGGGGGACAGGTAGACTAGGGGGACAGGTAGACTAGGGGGACAGGTAGACTAAGGGGACAGGTAGACTAGGTGTGAGGTAGCCTAGGGGGACAGGTAGACTAGGGGGACAGGTAGACTAAGGGGACAGGTAGACTAAGGGGACAGGTAGACTAAGGGGACAGGTAGACTAGGGGGGCAGGTAGACTAGGGGGACAGGTAGACTAGGTGTGAGGTAGCCTAGGGGGACAGGTAGACTAGGGGGACAGGTAGACTAGGGGGACAGGTAGACTAGGGGGACAGGTAGACTAAGGGGACAGGTAGACTAGGTGTGAGGTAGCCTAGGGGGACAGGTAGACTAGGGGGACAGGTAGACTAAGGGGACAGGTAGACTAGGGGGACAGGTAGACTAAGGGGACAGGTAGACTAGGGGGGCAGGTAGACTAGGGGGACAGGTAGACTAGGTGTGAGGTAGCCTAGGGGGACAGGTAGACTAGGGGGACAGGTAGACTAGGGGGACAGGTAGACTAGGGGGACAGGTAGACTAAGGGGACAGGTAGACTAGGGGGGCAGGTAGACTAGGGGGACAGGTAGACTAGGTGTGAGGTAGCCTAGGGGGACAGGTAGACTAGGGGGACAGGTAGACTAGGAGGGCAGGTAGACTAGGGGGGCAGGTAGCCTAGGGGGACAGGTAGACTAGGGGGACAGGTAGACTAGGGGGACAGGTAGACTAGGGGGGCAGGTAGACTAGGGGGACAGGTAGACTAGGGGGACAGGTAGACTAGGGGGGCAGGTAGACTAGGTGTGAGGTAGCCTAGGGGGACAGGTAGACTAGGTGTGAGGTAGCCTAGGGGGACAGGTAGACTAGGGGGACAGGTAGACTAGGGGGGCAGGTAGACTAGGGGGACAGGTAGCCTAGGGGGACAGGTAGACTAGGGGGACAGGTAGACTAGGGGGACAGGTAGACTAGGAGGGCAGGTAGACTAGGGGGACCGGTAGCCTAGGGGGACAGGTAGACTAGGGGGACAGGTAGACTAGGTGTGAGGTAGCCTAGGGGGACAGGTAGACTAGGTGTGAGGTATCCTAGGGGGACAGGTAGACTAGGTGTGAGGTAGCCTAGGGGGACAGGTAGACTAGGTGTGAGGTATCCTAGGGGGACAGTTAGACTAGGGGGGCAGGTAGACTAGGTGTGAGGTAGCCTAGAGGGACAGGTAGACTAGGTGGAGGTAGCCTAAGGGGGCAGGTAGACTAGGTGTGAGGTAGCCTAGAGGGGCAGGTAGACTAGGTGTGAGGTAGCCTAGGGGGGCAGGTAGACTAGGTGGAGGTAGCCTAAGGGGGCAGGTAGACTAGGTGTGAGGTAACCTAGGGGGACAGGTAGACTAGGTGGAGGTAGCCTAGGGGGACAGGTAGACTAGGTGGAGGTAGCCTAGAGGGGCAGGTAGACTAGGTGTGAGGTAGCCTAGGGGGGCAGGTAGACTAGGTGGAGGTAGCCTAAGGGGGCAGGTAGACTAGGTGTGAGGTAACCTAGGGGGACAGGTAGACTAGGTGGAGGTAGCCTAGGGGGACAGGTAGACTAGGTGGAGGTAGCCTAGAGGGGCAGGTAGACTAGGTGTGAGGTAGCCTAGGGGGGCAGTAACTGAAAGAAATGGTACAGAAGCTGGAAGACTGTATACTGTCCAAGCACTGACACAAATGACTGATGATTGGTTGAAAGAAATTGATAAGATGATGATTGTGGGAGCTGTATTTTTATTTCAGTGAAGCTTTTAACATTATTGACCATAACCTGTTGTTGAAAAAAGTATGGCTTTTCAAACTCTGCCTTATCGTGGATTCAAAGCTTTCTATCTAATAGAACAGGGGGTTTTCTTTAATGGAAATGTCTCTAATGTTAAACATGTACAGTGCCTTCAGAAAGTATTCACACCCCTTGACTTCTTCCACATTTTTTGTGTAACAGCCTGAATTAAAAATGGATTTTAAAAAAATGGTTTAACATTTAACTGTCTTGTGTCAATGAAAACTGAAAGCTGGATGTAATGACGTCACCAAAAAAAATGTAAAAAAATGGTGTCGAATAGAAATACTGTGGTTGAAGTGGGCTCCCTAGTGTTGCAGAGGTCTAAGGCACCTCCTCTCAGTGCTAGAGGGCTCCCTAGTGGTGCAGCGGTCTAAGGCACCTCCTCTCAGTGCTAGAGGGCTCCCTAGTGGTGCAGAGGTCTAAGGCACCTCCTCTCAGTGCTAGAGGGCTCCCTAGTGGTGCAGAGGTCTAAGGCACCTCCTCTCAGTGCTAGAGGGCTCCCTAGTGGTGCAGCGGTCTAAGGCACCTCCTCTCAGTGCTAGAGGGCTCCCTAGTGGTGCAGAGGTCTAAGGCACCTCCTCTCAGTGCTAGAGGGCTCCCTAGTGGTGCAGAGGTCTAAGGCACCTCCTCTCAGTGCTAGAGGGCTCCCTAGTGTTGCAGCGGTCTAAGGCACCTCCTCTCAGTGCTAGAGGGCTCCCTAGTGGTGCAGCGGTCTAAGGCACCTCCTCTCAGTGCTAGAGGGCTCCCTAGTGGTGCAGCGGTCTAAGGCACCTCCTCTCAGTGCTATAGGGCTCCCTAGTGGTGCAGCGGTCTAAGGCACCTCCTCTCAGTGCTAGAGGGCTCCCTAGTGTTGCAGAGGTCTAAGGCACCTCCTCTCAGTGCTAGAGGGCTCCCTAGTGGTGCAGCGGTCTAAGGCACCTCCTCTCAGTGCTAGAGGGCTCCCTAGTGTTGCAGCGGTCTAAGGCACCTCCTCTCAGTGCTAGAGGGCTCCCTAGTGGTGCAGCGGTCTAAGGCACCTCCTCTCAGTGCTAGAGGGCTCCCTAGTGGTGCAGCGGTCTAAGGCACCTCCTCTCAGTGCTATAGGGCTCCCTAGTGGTGCAGCGGTCTAAGGCACCTCCTCTCAGTGCTAGAGGGCTCCCTAGTGTTGCAGAGGTCTAAGGCACCTCCTCTCAGTGCTAGAGGGCTCCCTAGTGGTGCAGCGGTCTAAGGCACCTCCTCTCAGTGCTAGAGGGCTCCCTAGTGGTGCAGAGGTCTAAGGCACCTCCTCTCAGTGCTAGAGGGCTCCCTAGTGGTGCAGCGGTCTAAGGCACCTCCTCTCAGTGCTAGAGGGCTCCCTAGTGGTGCAGAGGTCTAAGGCACCTCCTCTCAGTGCTAGAGGGCTCCCTAGTGGTGCAGAGGTCTAAGGCGCCTCCTCTCAGTGCTAGAGGGCTCCCTAGTGGTGCAGAGGTCTAAGGCACCTCCTCGCAGTGCTATAGGGCTCCCTAGTGGTGCAGCGGTCTAAGGCACCTCCTCTCAGTGCTAGAGGGCTCCCTAGTGGTGCAGAGGTCTAAGGCACCTCCTCTCAGTGCTATAGGGCTCCCTAGTGGTGCAGCGGTCTAAGGCACCTCCTCTCAGTGCTAGAGGGCTCCCTAGTGGTGCAGAGGTCTAAGGCACCTCCTCTCAGTGCTAGAGGGCTCCCTAGTGGTGCAGAGGTCTAAGGCACCTCCTCTCAGTGCTAGAGGGCTCCCTAGTGGTGCAGCGGTCAAATCAAATGTTATTTGTCACATACACATGGTTAGCAGATGTTAATGCGAGTGTAGCGAAATGCTTGTGCTTCTAGTTCCGACAATGCAGTAATAACCAACAAGTAATCTAGCTAACAATTCCAAAACTACTACCTTATAGACACAAGTGTAAGGGGATAAAGAATATGTACATAAAGATATATGAATGAGTGATGGTACAGAGCGCCCTGTTCATGGCTACGGACGTGAGTGCTACGGGTCTGTAGTCATTTAGGCAGGTTGCCTTCTTGTTCTTGGGCACAGGGACTATGGTGGTCTGCTTGAAACATGTTGGTATTACAGACTCAATCAGGGACATGTTGAAAATGTCAGTCAAGACACCTGCCAGTTGGTCAGCACATCCCCGGAGCACATGACCTGGTAATCAGTCTGGCCCCGCAGCCTTGTGTATGTTGACCTGTTTAAAGGTCTTACTATCGTCGGCTACTGAGAGCGTGATCACACAGTTTTCCGGAACAGCTGATGCTCTCATGCATGCCTCAGTGTTGCTTGCCTCGAAGCAAGCATAGAAGTGATTTGGCTCGTCTGCTAGACTCGTGTCACTGGGCAGCTCTCGGTTGTGCTTCCCTTTGTACTCTGTAATAGTTTGCAAGCCCTGCCACATCCGATGAGCATCGGAGCTGGTGTAGTATGATTCAATCTTAGCCCTGTATTGACGCTTTGCCTGTTTGATGGTTCGTCGGAGGGCATAGCAGGATTTCTTATAAACTTCCGAGTCCCACACCTTGAAAGCGGCAGCTCAAGCCTTTAGCTCAGTGCGAATGTTGCCTGTAATTCATGGCTTCTGGTTGGGGTATGTACGTATGGTCGCTGTGTGGATGACGTAATCGATGCGCTTATTGATAAAGCCAGTGACTGAAGTGATGTACTCCTCAATGCCATCGGAAGAATCCCGGGAACATATTCCAGTCTGATAGCAAAACAGTCCTGTAGTTTAGCATCTGCTTCATCTGACCACTTTTTTATAAACCGAGTCACTTTAATTTTTGCTTGTAAGCAGGAACCAGGAGGATAGAATTGTGGTCGGATTTACCAAATGTGTCATGTATTGTCATGTTGTGTGTTTCTGTCCTTTCCCTTCACCCTGTCTCCCTCTGCTGGTCGTTGTTAGGTTACCTTTTCTCCCCCTCTTTCCCCCAGATGTGCCTTGTCTCCTCCTAACTACCCATTCACCCCGTTTCCCACCTGTTCCCTTTTTCCCTCTGATTAGGTCCCTATATCTCTCTCTGTTTTTGTTCCTGTCCTTGTCGGATTCTTGTTTGTTGTGTTTCATGCCTGAACCAGACTATCGTCATGTTTGCTGTAACCTTGTCCTGTCCTGTCGGAATCTGCCGGTCTATCTGAGCCTACCTATGTTTGGTTATTAAAGAAGCTCTGTTTAAGTTAATTCGCTTTTGGGTCCTCATTCACTCACCGTAACAGAAGAATCCGACCAAGAATGGACCCAGCGACTTCGGATCCTCTCCACTCAGCCGTCGAGATCCAGGGAGCGATGCTAGGCAGACACGAGCAGGAATTGTCTGCTGCTCGACATGCCGTTGAGACCTTGGCCACCCAAGTCTCCAACCTCACAGAACAGGTTCACCATCTCCGCCTCGATCCACCGGCCACTTCCAGGGCTTTCGAATCTCCGGAGCCCAGAATCAATAACCCGCCGTGTTATTCTGGGGAGCCCACTGAATGCCGCTCGTTCCTCACCCAGTGTGATATTGTGTTTTCTCTCCAGCCCAACACTTACGCCAGGAGCACTGCTCGTGTCGCCTACGTCATATCTCTCCTTACTGGACGGGCTCGTGAGTGGGGCACGGCAATCTGGGAGGCAAGGGCTGAGTGTACTAACCAGTATCAGGACTTTAAGGAGGAGATGATACGGGTTTTTGATCGATCTGTTTTTGGGGAGGAGGCTTCCAGGGCCCTGTCTTCCCTATGTCAAGGCAATCGATCCATAACTGACTACTCTATTGAGTTTCGCACTCTTGCTGCCTCCAGTGGCTGGAACGAGCCGGCTTTGCTCGCTCGTCTTCTGGAGGGTCTCCGCGCAGAGGTAAAGGATGAGATTCTCTCCCGGGAGGTTCCTTCCAGCGTGGATTCCTTGATTGAACTCGCTATTCGCATTGAGCGACGGGTTGATCTTCGTCACCGAGCTCATGGAAAGGAGCTCGCGTTCTCCGTTGCCCCCCTCTCCGCATCACTACCATCTTCCTCTGCCGGCTCGGGAGCTGAGCCTATGCAGCTGGGAGGTATCCGCATCTCGACTAAGGAGAGGGAACGGAGAATCACCAACCGCCTCTGTCTCTATTGCGGTTCTGCTGGCCATTTTGTCACTTCATGTCCAGTAAAAGCCAGAGCTCATCAGTAAGCGGAGGGCTACTGGTGAGCGCTACTACTCCTGTCTCTCCTTCAAGATCCTGCACTACCTTGTCGGTCCATCTACGCTGGACCGGTTCGTCAGCTTCCTGCAGTGCCTTAATAGACTCTGGGGCCGAGGGCTGTTTTATGGACGAGACCTGGGCTCGGGAACATGACATTCCTCTCAGACAGTTAAGGGAGTCCACGGCCTTGTTCGCCCTGGATGGTAGTCCTCTCCCCAGGATTCAGCGTGAGACGCTACCTTTAACCCTCACTGTTTCTGGTAATCATAGCGAAACCATTTATTTTTTGATTTTTCGTTCACCTTTTACACCTGTTGTTTTGGGCCATCCCTGGCTAGTTTGTCATAATCCTTCCATTAATTGGTCTAGTAATTCTATCCTCTCCTGGAACGTCTCTTGTCATGTGAAATGTTTAATTTCTGCTATCCCTCCTGTTTCCTCTGTCTCTTCTTCACAGGAGGAGCCTGGTGATTTGACAGGGGTGCCGGAGGAATATCACGATCTGCGCACGGTGTTCAGTCGGTCCAGGGCCACCTCTCTTCCTCCACACCGGTCGTATGATTGTAGTATTGATCTCCTTCCGGGAACCACTCCCCCCCGGGGTAGACTATACTCTCTGTCGGCTCCCGAACGTAAGGCTCTCGAGGATTATTTGTCTGTAGCTCTTGACGCCGGTACCATAGTCCCCTCCTCCTCTCCCGCCGGAGCGGGGTTTTTTTTTGTCAAGAAGAAGGACGGGTCTCTGCGCCCCTGCATAGATTATCGAGGGCTGAATGACATAACAGTTAAGAATCGTTATCCGCTTCCTCTTATGTCTTCAGCCTTCGAGATCCTGCAGGGAGCCAGGTTTTTCACTAAGTTGGACCTTCGTAACGCTTACCATCTCGTGCGCATCAGGGAGGGGGACGAGTGGAAGACGGCGTTTAACACTCCGTTAGGGCACTTTGAATACCGGGTTCTTCCTTTCGGCCTCGCTAACGCTCCAGCTGTCTTTCAGGCATTAGTTAATGATGTCCTGAGAGACATGCTGAACATCTTTGTTTTCGTTTACCTTGACGATATCCTGATTTTTTCACCGTCACTCCAGATTCATCTTCAGCACGTTCGACGTGTCCTCCAGCGCCTTTTAGAGAATTGTCTTTTTGTGAAGGCTGAGAAGTGCACTTTTCATGCCTCCTCCGTCACATTTCTCGGTTCTGTTATTTCCGCTGAAGGCATTAAGATGGATCCCGCTAAGGTCCAAGCTGTCATTGATTGGCCCGCCCCTAAGTCACGCGTCGAGCTGCAGCGCTTTCTCGGCTTCGCGAACTTCTATCGTCGTTTCATCCGTAATTTCGGTCAGGTGGCAGCTCCTCTCACAGCCCTTACTTCTGTCAAGACGTGCTTTAAGTGGTCCGTTGCCGCCCAGGGAGCTTTTGATCTCCTCAAGAATCGTTTTACATCCGCTCCTATCCTTGTTACACCTGACGTCTCTAGACAGTTCGTTGTCGAGGTTGACGCGTCAGAGGTGGGCGTGGGAGCCATTCTTTCTCAGCGCTCCCTCTCTGACGACAAGGTCCACCCATGCGCGTATTTTTCTCATCGCCTGTCGCCGTCGGAACGTAACTATGATGTGGGAAACCGCGAACTGCTCGCCATCCGGTTAGCCCTAGGCGAATGGCGACAGTGGTTGGAGGGGGCGACCGTTCCTTTTGTCGTTTGGACTGACCATAGGAACCTTGAGTACATCCGTTCTGCCAAACGACTTAATGCGCGTCAGGCGCGTTGGGTGCTGTTTTTCGCTCGTTTCGAGTTCGTGATTTCTTATCGTCCGGGCTCTAAGAACACCAAGCCTGATGCTTTATCTCGTCTCTTCAGTTCTTCAGTAGCCTCCACTGACCCCGAGGGGATTCTCCCTGAGGGGCGTGTTGTCGGGTTGACTGTCTGGGGAATTGAGAGGCAGGTAAAGCAAGCGCTCACTCACACTCCGTCGCCGCGCGCTTGTCCTAGGAACCTTCTTTTCGTTCCCGTTCCTACTCGTCTGGCCGTTCTTCAGTGGGCTCACTCTGCCAAGTTAGCCGGCCACCCTGGCGTTCGGGGTACGCTTGCTTCCATTCGCCAGCGTTTTTGGTGGCCCACCCGGGAGCATGACACGCGTCGTTTCGTGGCTGCTTGTTCGGTCTGCGCGCAGACTAAGTCCGGGAACTCCCCTCCTGCCGGCCGTCTCAGGCCGCTTCCCATTCCCTCTCGACCGTGGTCTCACATCGCCTTAGATTTTGTCACCGGACTGCCTTCGTCAGCGGGGAAGACTGTTATTCTTACGGTTGTCGATAGGTTCTCTAAGGCGGCTCATTTCATTCCCCTTGCTAA
This sequence comes from Oncorhynchus mykiss, assembly GCF_057628025.1. NCBI lineage: Eukaryota > Metazoa > Chordata > Actinopteri > Salmoniformes > Salmonidae > Oncorhynchus > Oncorhynchus mykiss. The sequence continues at coordinate 58,676,176 of NC_143042.1, read as the reverse complement.
GCTTCCTTCTGCTAAAGAGACGGCACAAATCATCATCGAGAATGTTTTCAGAATTCATGGCCTTCCGTCAGACGTCGTTTCGGACAGAGGTCCGCAATTCACGTCTCAATTTTGGAGGGAGTTTTGCCGTTTGATTGGGGCTTCCGTCAGTCTCTCTTCCGGCTTTCACCCCCAGTCTAACGGTCAAGCAGAACGGGCCAATCAGACTATTGGTCGCATCTTACGCAGTCTTTCTTTTCGCAACCCTGCGTCTTGGTCAGAACAGCTCCCCTGGGCAGAATACGCCCACAACTCGCTTCCTTCGTCTGCGACCGGGCTATCTCCTTTTCAGAGTAGCCTCGGGTACCAGCCTCCGCTGTTCTCATCTCAGTTCGCCGAGTCCAGCGTCCCCTCCGCTCAGGCTTTTGTCCAACGTTGCGAGCGCACCTGGAAGAGGGTCAGGTCTGCACTTTGCCGTTATAGGACGCAGACTGTGAGGGCTGCTAATAAGCGTAGAACTAAGAGTCCTAGATATTGTCGCGGTCAGAGAGTTTGGCTCTCCACTCAGAACCTTCCCCTTAAGACGGCTTCTCGCAAGTTGACCCCGCGGTTCATTGGTCCGTTCCGTATTTCTCGGGTCATTAATCCTGTCGCAGTTCGACTTCTTCTTCCGCGATACCTTCGTCGCGTCCACCCGGTCTTCCATGTCTCCTGTATTAAGCCCGTTCTTCGCGCCCCCGCTCGTCTTCCCCCCCCCCCCCCATCCTTGTCGAGGGCGCACCCATCTACAGGGTCCGCAGGATTTTGGACATGCGTCCTCGGGGCCGTGGTCACCAGTACCTCGTTGATTGGGAGGGGTACGGTCCTGAGGAGAGGAGTTGGGTTCCCTCTCGGGACGTGCTGGACCGTGCGCTGATCGAGGATTTCCTCCGTTGCCGCCAGGTTTCCTCCTCGAGTGCGCCAGGAGGCGCTCGGTGAGTGGGGGGGTACTGTCATGTATTGTCATGTTGTGTGTTTCTGTCCTTTCCCTTCACCCTGTCTCCCTCTGCTGGTCGTTGTTAGGTTACCTTTTCTCCCCCTCTTTCCCCCAGCTGTGCCTTGTCTCCTCCTAACTACCCATTCACCCCGTTTCCCACCTGTTCCCTTTTTCCCTCTGATTAGGTCCCTATATCTCTCTCTGTTTTTGTTCCTGTCCTTGTCGGATTCTTGTTTGTTGTGTTTCATGCCTGAACCAGACTATCGTCATGTTTGCTGTAACCTTGTCCTGTCCTGTCGGAATCTGCCGGTCTATCTGAGCCTACCTATGTTTGGTTATTAAAGAAGCTCTGTTTAAGTTAATTCGCTTTTGGGTCCTCATTCACTCACCGTAACAAAATGGAGGGCGAGGGAGATCTTTGTATGAGTCTCTGTGTGTGGAGTACAGGTGATCTAGAATTTTTTTCTCTCTGATTGCACAGTGATGGAGAGAGGTAGAGAGAGGGGAAAAGAGAGAGAGGTAGAGAGAGGTAAACGCAAGTATTTCCCATGACTGTGCCTCAAAACCAAATGTTTTCCTGGCCCACCACTCCACCCTGGACTTGACCAGCCTCTATGACCAGGTCCACCTCTACAAGGCAACAGTGCCCACCTTTGCCCGGACTCTAAAGGACATCGCTCTCAAACGTATCCCCAACACTTCACACAGGAGCAACAGATCAATAGACACCCCACCCAGACCAGCGAGACACCCTCCCAGACCTGCAGGACCCCCCCCTGGACCTACACATAGAGGACCCACGCCAAGAGTTCTTACATCCAGACCACAGCACCCCCAGACACATCCACACCCCCACCCCAACCAATCAATACCCCCCCACGTCAACCATGCCCACACCCCATTTAGGCCCCCTCAGGTTGGCTAGAAATTCAAAAGGAAATTATCTTAACAGAGAAAAATGTCCTCCTGTGTGCTACCTATATCCCCCCACTAGAATCCCCATACTTTAATGAAGACAGCTTCTCCATCCTGGAGGGGGAAATCAATCACTTCCAGGCCCAGGGACATGTACTAGTCTGTGGCGACCTAAATGCCTGAACCAGACAAGAACCTGACACCCAAACACCTGCCTGCAGGTGACAGCATTCCCTCCCACAATTGCCCCCCTAGGCACAACTATGACAACATAACCAACAGAAACGGGTCACAACTCCTGCAGCTCTGTCGCACGCTGGGTATATACATAGTCAATGGTAGGCTTCGAGGGGACTCCTATGGTAGGTACACCTATAACTAATCTCTTGGCAGTAGTACTGTAGACTACTTTATCACTGACCTCAACCCAGAGTCTCTCAGAGTGTTCACAGTCAGCCCACTGACACCCCTATCAGACCACAGCACAATCACAGTCTACTTGAACAGAGCAATACTCAATCATGAGGCATCAAAGCCAAAGGAACTGGGTAACATTAAGAAATGCTATCGATGGAATGCAGTTTGGAAACCTACCAAAAAACAATTAGGCAACAACAAATTCAATCCCTTTTAGACAATTTCCTGGGTAAAACGTTCCACTGTAATAGTGAAGGTGTAAACATGGCAGTAGAAAATCTTAACAGGATATTTGACCTCTCAGCTTCCCTATTAAATCTAAAAATCTCAAATAGAAAACTGAAGAAAATTAACAACAATGACAAATGGTTTGATGAAGAATGCAAAAATCTAAGAAAGAAATTGAGAAACCTGTCCAACCAAAAACATAGAGACCCAGAAAATCTGAGTCTACGCCTTCACTATGGTGAATCACTAAAACAATACAGAAATACACTACGGAAAAAGAAGGAACAGCACGTCAGAAATCAGCTCAATATAATTGAAGAATCCATAGACTCTAACCACTTCTGTGAAAATTGGAAAACACTAAACAAACAACAACACGAAGAAGTATCTATCCAAAATGGAGATGTATGGTTAAACCACTTCTCCAATCTTTTTGGCTCTATAACAAAGAATAAAGAGCAAAAACATATAGAGGATCAAATACAAATCTTAGAATCAATGATTAAAGACTACCAGCACTCACTGGATTCTCCAATTACCTTGAATGAGCTACAGGACAAAATAAAAACCCTCCAACCCAGAAAGGCATGTGGTGTTGATGGTATCCTTAATGAAATGATCAAATATACAGACAACAAATTCCAATTGGCTATACTAAAACTCTTTAACATCATCCTTAGCTCTGGCATCTTCCCCAATATTTGGAACCAAGGACTGATCACCCCAATCCACAAAAGTGGAGACAAATTTGACCCCAATAACTACCGTGGAATATGCATCAACAGTAACCTTGGGAAAATCCTCTACATTATCATTAACAGCAGACCCGTACATTTCCTCAATGAAAACAATGTACTGAGCAAATGTCAAATTGGCTTTTTACCAAATTACCGTACAACAGACCATGTATTCACCCTGCAGACCCTAATTGACAAACAATCAAACCAAAACAAAGGCAAAGTCTTCTCATGCTTTGTTGATTTCAAAAAAGCCTTTGACTCAATTTGGCATGAGGGTCTGCTATACAAATTGATGGAAAGTGGTGTTGGGGTAAAACATACGACATTATAAAATCCATGTACACAAACAACAAGTGTGCAGTTCAATTGGCAAAAAAACAGACAAATGTCTTCCCACAGGGCCGTGGGGTGAGACAGGGATGCAGCTTAAGCCCCACCCTCTTCAACATAGATATCAACGAATTGGCGTAGGCACTAGAAACGTATGCAGCACCCGGCCTCACCCTACTAGAATCTGAAGTCAAATGTCTACTGTTTGCTGATGATCTGGTGCTTCTGTCACCAACCAAGGAGGGCCTACAGCACCTAGATCTTCTGCACAGATTCTGCCAGACCTGGGCCCTGACAGATAATCTCAGTAAGACCAAAATAATGGTGTTCCAAAAAAGGTCCAGTCGCCAGGACCACAAATACAAATTCCATCTAGACACCGTTGCCCTAGAGCACACAAAAAACTATACATACCTTGGCCTAAATATCAGCGCCACAGGTAACTTCCACAAAGCTGTGAACGATCTGAGAGACAAGGCAAGAAGGGCATTCTATGCCATCAAAAGGAACATAAAATTCAACATACCAATTAGGATCTGGCTAAAAATACTTGAATCAGTCATAGAGCCCATTGCCCTTTATGGTTGTGAGGTCTGGGGTCCGCTCACCAACCAAGACTTCACAAAATGGGACAAACACCAAATTGAGACTCTGCATGCAGAATTCTGCAAAAATATCCTCCGTGTACAACGTAGAACACCAAATAATGCATGCAGAGCAGAATTAGGCCGATACCCACTAATCCAGAAAAGAGACGTTAAATTCTACAACCACCTAAAAGGAAGCGATTCCTAAACCTTCCATAACAAAGCCATCACCTACAGAGAGATGAACCTGGAGTCCCCTAAGCAAGCTGGTCCTGCGGCTCTGTTCACAAACACAAACACACCCCACAGAGCCCCAGGACAGCAGCACAATTAGACCCAATCAAATCATGAGAAAACAAAAATATAATTACTTGACACATTGGAAAGAATTAACAAAAAAACAGAGCAAACTAGAATGGTATTTGGCCCTAAACAGAGAGTACATAGTGGCAGAATACCTGACCACTGTGACTGACCCAAACTTAAGGAAAGCTTTGACAATGTACAGACTCAGTGAACATAGCCTTGCCATTGAGAAAGGCTGCCGTAGGCAGACCTGGCTCTCAAGAGAAGACAGGCTATGTGCTCACTGCCCACAAAATGAGGTGGAAACTGGGCTGCACTTCCTAACCTCCTGTCCAATGTATGACCATATTAGAGACACATATTTCCCTCAGATTACACAGATCCACAAAGAATTCGAAAACAAATCCAATTTTGATAAACTCCCATATCTACTGGGTGAAATTCCACAGTGTGCCATCACAGCAGCCAGATCTGTGACCTGTTGCCACAAGAAAAGGGCAACCAGTGAAGAACAAACACCATTGTAAATACAACCCATATTTATGCTTATTTATTTTCCCTTGTGTACCCTTAACCATTTGTACATCGTTGCAACACTGTATAGTACAGAGACAAAGTAGAATCTCAATTCAACGGCTCAGACACAAGAGGCATGTGGCAGAGTCTACAGTCAATCACGGACTACAGGAAGAAATCCAGCCCAGTCACGGACCAGGATGTCTTGCTCCCAGGCAGACTAAATAACTTTTTTGCCCGCTTTGAGGACAATACAGTGCCACTGACACGGCCTGCAACGAAAACATGCGGTCTCTCCTTCACTGCAGCCGAGGTGAGTAAGACATTTAAACGTGTTAACCCTCGCAAGGCTGCAGGCCCAGACGGCATCCCCAGCCGCGCCCTCAGAGCATGCGCAGCCCAGCTGGCCGGTGTGTTTACGGACATATTCAATCAATCCCTATACCAGTCTGCTGTTCCCACATGCTTCAAGAGGGCCACCATTGTTCCTGTTCCCAAGGAAGCTAAGGTAACTGAGCTAAACGACTACCGCCCCGTAGCACTCACATCCGTCATCATGAAGTGCTTTGAGAGACTAGTCAAGGACCATATCACCTCCACTCTACCTGACACCCTAGACCCACTCCAATTTGCTTACCGCCCAAATAGGTCCACAGACGATGCAATCTCAACCACACTGCACACTGCCCTAACCCATCTGGACAAGAGGAATACCTATGTGAGAATGCTGTTCATCGACTACAGCTCGGCATTCAACACCATAGTACACTCCAAACTCGTCATCAAGCTCGAGACCCTGGGTCTCGACCCCACCCTGTGCAACTGGGTACTGGACTTCCTGACGGGCCGCCCCCAGGTGGTGAGGGTAGGCAACAACATCTCCTCCCCGCTGATCCTCAACACTGGGGCCCCACAAGGGTGCGTTCTGAGCCCTCTCCTGTACTCCCCGTTCACCCACGACTGCGTGGCCACGCACGCCTCCAACTCAATCATCAAGTTTGCGGACGACACAACAGTGGTAGGCTTGATTACCAACAACGACGAGACGGCCTACAGGGAGGAGGTGAGGGCCCTCGGAGTGTGGTGTCAGGAAAATAACCTCACACTCAACGTCAACAAAACTAAGGAGATTATTGTGGACTTCAGGAAACAGCAGAGGGAACATCCCCCTATCCACATCGATGGAACAGTAGTGGAGAGGGTAGCAAGTTTTAAGTTCCTCGGCATACACATCACAGACAAACTGAATTGGTCCACTCACACAGACAGCATCGTGAAGAAGGCGCAGCAGCGCCTCTTCAACCTCAGGAGGCTGAAGAAATGCGGCTTGTCACCAAAAGCTTTCACAAACTTCTACAGATGCACAATCGAGAGCATCCTGGCGGGCTGTATCACCGCCTGGTATGGCAACTGCACCGCCCTCAACCGTAAGGCTCTCCAGAGGGTAGTGAGGTCTGCACAACGCATCACCGGGGGCAAACTACCTGCCCTCCAGGACACCTACACCACCCGATGTCACAGGAAGGCCATAAAGATCATCAAGGACATCAACCACCCGAGCCACTGCCTGTTCACCCCGCTATCATCCAGAAGGCGAGGTCAGTACAGGTGCATCAAAGCTGGGACCGAGAGACTGAAAAACAGCTTCTATCTCAAGGCCATCAGACTGTTAAACAGCCACCACTAACATTGAGTGGCTGCTGCCAACACACTGACACTGACTCAACTCCAGCCACTTTAATAATGGGAATTGATGGGAAATGATGTAAATATATCACTAGCCACTTTAAACAATGCTACCTTATATAATGTTACTTACCCTACATTATTCATCTCATATGCATACGTATATACTGTACTCTATATCATCGACTGTATCCTTATGTAATACATGTATCACTAGCCACTTTAAACTATGCCACTTTGTTTACATACTCATCTCATTTGTACATACTGTACTCGATACCATCTACTGTATCTTGCCTATGCTGCTCTGTACCATCACTCATTCATATATCCTTATGTACATATTCTTTATCCCCTTACACTGTGTACAAGACAGTAGTTTTGGAATTGTTAGTTAGATTACTTGTTATTACTGCATTGTCGGAACTAGAAGCACAAGCATTTCGCTACACTCGCATTAACATCTGCTAACCATGTGTATGTGACAAATAAAATTTGATTTGATTTGGTATATATACGTAAAACGACATTTGTAATGTCTTCATTGTTTTTAATCTTCTGTATGTGTAATATTTACTGTTCATTTTTGTTGTTTATTTCACTTTTGTATATTATCTACCTCACTTGCTTTAGCAATGTTAACATATGTTTCCCATGCCAATAAAGCCCCTTGAACTGAATCGAATTGAGAGGGGAAAAGAGAGAGACAGAAAGAGGGGGAGAGAGAGAGATGGGGGAAGAGAGAGAGGTAGAGAGAGACAGGGAGAGGGGGAAAGAGAGAGACAGAGAGAGTGTGAGAGAGAGAGAGAGAGAGAGAGGGGGTAAGAGAGAAGGGTAAAGAGAAAGAGAGAGAGAGGGGGTAAGAGAGAAGGGTAAAGAGAGAGAGAGGGGGGGGTTAAGAGAGAAGGGTAAAGAGAGAGGGAGAGAGGGGGGGGGGGTTAAGAGAGAAGGGTAAAGAGAGAGGGAGAGAGAGAGAGGGGGTAAGAGAGAAGGGTAAAGAGAGATAGAGAAAGAGAGGGGGGGGTTAAGAGAGAAGGGTAAAGAGAGCGAGAGAGAGAGGGGGTAAGAGAGAAGGGTAAAGAGAGAGAGGGGGGGGTTAAGAGAGAAGGGTAAAGAGAGAGGGGGTGAGAGAGAGAGAGAGAGAGAAAGAGGGGGGGTAAGAGAGAAGGGTAAAGATAGAGGGGGGAGGGTAAAGAGAGAGGGGTAGAGAAAAGGGGAAAGAGAAAGAGACAGGGAGAGAGATATATATAGAGAGGGAGATTGAGAGAGAGAGAGTTTAGAAAAATATAGATTTAGAGTTAGATAAATATGGATTTTTCGACAAGGACATATACAGGATACTACCCTCTAAAACATAACCTTCACTATGTCACCAGGTCATATACAGGATTCTACCCTCTACAACACTATGTCACCAGGACATATACAGGATTCTACCCTCTACAACACTATGTCACCAGGACATATACAGGATACTACCCTCCACAACATAACCTTCACTCCAAATCAAAACTCCAAACCTGATTTTGGACAAAATTACCTGGAAAGATTCCTACTGCCAAAGATAGTTAGTTCCAAGATATACAGCAAATGCTCTGGCAAACAAACAACAGAAACCTGAAAACATCATCCAACCTGGAACTGAGTGAGTCATGTTTAGTCTGAAGCTACTTTTAAAGCCAAGAAGAAAAATACATTACTATGATATATTTTACTTGATAAGGACTGAATGCTAAGTTCAGGCTACCAAGCTTGCTAGGACAGAACAGATCTGACTGCAACTTCAATTAGCACTGAGGTGTGAAGTGAGAGGTGTCAAAGCTCTGTGGATGTACACAGAGAGCAAACATTAATGACATGCACGTCAATCTCTCATGGCTCAAAGAGGAGGAGAGATTGACTTCATCACTACTTGCGTTTGTAAGAGGTTGACAAGCTGAATGTACCAAGCTAAAATACTTGCACACAAGTCGGACACCCATGCCTACCCCACAAGACATGCCACCAAAGGTCTTTTCACAGTCCCCAAGTCCAGAACAGATTATGTGAGGTACACAGTGCTACATAGAGCCATGACTACATGGAACTCTATTCCACAGAAGTACATAGAGCCATGACTACATGGAACTCTATTCCACAGTACTACATAGAGCCATGACTACATGGAACTCTATTCCACAGTACTACATAGAGCCATGACTACATGGAACTCTATTCCACTGTACTACATAGAGCCATGTCTACATGGAACTCTATTCTACAGTACTACATAGAGCCATGACTACATGGAACTCTATTCCACAGTACTACACAGAGCCATGACTACATGGAACTCTATTCCACAGTACTCTATAGAGCCATGACTACATGGAACTCTATTCCACAGTACTACATAGAGCCATGACTACATGGAACTCTATTCCACAGTACTACATAGAGACATGACTACACGGAACTCTATTCCACTGTACTACATAGAGCCATGACTACATGGAACTCTATTCCACAGTACTACATAGAGCCATGACTACATGGAACTCTATTCCACAGTACTACACAGAGCCATGACTACATGGAACTCTATTCCACAGTACTACATAGAGCCACGACTACATGGAACTCTATTCCACAGAAGTACATAGAGCCATGACTACATGGAACTCTATTCCACAGTACTACATAGAGCCATGACTACATGGAACTCTATTCCACAGTACTACATAGAGCCATGACTACATGGAACTCTATTCCACAGTACTACATAGAGCCATGACTACATGGAACTCTATTCCACAGTACTACATAGAGCCATGACTACATGGAACTCTATTCCACAGTACTACATAGAGCCATGACTACATGGAACTCTATTCCACAGTACTACATAGAGCCATGACTACATGGAACTCTATTCCACAGTGCTACATAGAGCCATGACTACATGGAACTCTATTCCACAGTGCTACATAGAGCCATGACTACATGGAACTCTATTCCACAGTACTACATAGAGCCATGACTACATGGAACTCTATTCCACAGTGCTACATAGAGCCATGACTACATGGAACTCTATTCCACAGTACTACACAGAGCCATGACTACATGGAACTCTATTCCACAGTACTACATAGAGCCATGACTACATGGAACTCTATTCCACAGTACTACATAGAGCCACGACTACATGGAACTCTATTCCACAGTACTACATAGAGCCATGACTACATGGAACTCTATTCCACAGTACTACATAGAGCCATGACTACATGGAACTCTATTCCACAGTACTACATAGAGCCATGACTACATGGAACTCTATTCCACAGTACTACATAGAGCCATGACTACATGGAACTCTATTCCACAGTACTACATAGAGCCATGACTACATGGAACTCTATTCCACAGTACTACATAGAGCCATGACTACATGGAACTCTATTCCACAGTACTACATAGAGCCACGACTACATGGAACTCTATTCCACAGAAGTACATAGAGCCATGACTACATGGAACTCTATTCCACAGTACTACATAGAGCCATGACTACATGGAACTCTATTCCACAGTACTACATAGAGCCATGACTACATGGAACTCTATTCCACAGTACTACATAGAGCCATGACTACATGGAACTCTATTCCACAGTACTACATAGAGCCATGACTACATGGAACTCTATTCCACAGTACTACATAGAGCCATGACTACATGGAACTCTATTCCACAGTACTACATAGAGCCATGACTACATGGAACTCTATTCCACAGTGCTACATAGAGCCATGACTACATGGAACTCTATTCCACAGTGCTACATAGAGCCATGACTACATGGAACTCTATTCCACAGTACTACATAGAGCCATGACTACATGGAACTCTATTCCACAGTGCTACATAGAGCCATGACTACATGGAACTCTATTCCACAGTACTACACAGAGCCATGACTACATGGAACTCTATTCCACAGTACTACATAGAGCCATGACTACATGGAACTCTATTCCACAGTACTACATAGAGCCACGACTACATGGAACTCTATTCCACAGTACTACATAGAGCCATGACTACATGGAACGCTATTCCACAGTACTACATAGAGCCACGACTACATGGAACTCTGTCACTCACCTGGACTCCATCACCTTCCTGATTAACTCCCCTGTATCTGTCACTCACCTGGACTCCATCACCTCCTTGATTAACTCCCCTGTATCTGACACCCACCTGGACTCCATCACCTTCCTGATGACCTCCCCTGTATCTGACACGCACCTGGACTCCATCACCTTCCTGATGACCTCCCCTGTATTTGTCACTCACCTGGACTCCATCACCTTCCTGATGACCTCCCCTGTATTTGTCACTCACCTGGACTCCATCACCTTCCTGATGACCTCCCCTGTATCTGACACGCACCTGGACTCCATCACCTTTCTGATGACCTCCCCTTTATCTGTCACTCACCTGGAGCCATCACCTTCCTGATGACCTCCCTTGTATTTGTCACTCACCTGGACTCCATCACCTTCCTGATTAACTCCCCTGTATCTGACATTCACCTGGACTCCATCACCTTCCTGATGACCTCCCCTGTATCTGTCACTCACCTGGACTCCATCACCTTTCTGATTCACTCCCCTGTATCTGTCACTCACCTGGACTCCATCACCTTCCTGATTAACTCCGCTTTATCTGTCACCCACCTGGACTCCATCACCGTCCTGATGACCTCCCCTGTATCTGTCACTCACCTGGACTCCATCACCTTCCTGATGACCTCCCCTGTATCTGTCACTCACCTGGACTCCATCACCTTCCTGATTAACTCCCCTGTATCTGTCAATCACCAGGGACTCCATCACCTTCCTGATGACCTCCCCTGTATCTGTCACTCACCTGGACTCCATCACCTTCCTGATGAACTCCCCTGTATCTGACACGCACTTGGTCAACATCACCTTCCTGATTAACTCCCCTGTATCTGTCACTCACCTGGACTCCACCACCTTCCTGATTAACTCCCCTGTATCTGTCACTCACCTGGACTCCACCACCTTCCTGATTAACTCCCCTGCATCTGTCACTCACCTGGACTCCATCACCTTCCTGATTACAAAATGACCTCCAGCAGGCCACAAATGTGCATGTGTCTGCTCAAACGGTCAGAAACAGACTCCATGAGGGTGGTATGAGGGCCTGACGTCCACAGGTGGGGGTTGTGCTTACAGCCCAAAACCGTGCAGGACGTTTGGCATTTGCCAGATAACACCAAGATTGGCAAATTCGTCACTGGCGCCCTGTGCTCTTCACAGATGAAAGCAGGTTCACACTGAGCACATGTGACAGAGTCTGGAGACGCCGTGGAGAATGTTCTGCTGCCTGCAACATCCTCCAGCATGACCGGTTAGGCGGTGGGTCAGTCATGGAGTGGGGTGGCATTTCTTTGGGGGGCCGCACAGCCCTTCATGTGCTCGCCAGAGGTAGCCTGACTGCCATTAGGTACCGAGATGAGATCCTCAGACCCCTTGTGAGACCATATGCTGGTGCGGTTGGCCCTGGGTTCCTCCTAATGCAAGACAATGCTAGACCTCATGTGGCTGGAGTGTGTCAGCAGTTCCTGCAAGAGGAAGGTATTGATGCTATGGACTGGCCCGCCCGTTCCCCAGACCTGAATCCAATTGAGCACATATGGGACATCATGTCTCGCTCCATCCACCAACAGTTGCATCAGACTGTCCAGGAGTTGGCGGATGTTTTAGTCCAGGTCTGGGAGGAGATCCCTCAGGAGACCATCCGCCACCTCATCAGGAGCATGCCCAGGCGTTGTAGGGAGGTCATACAGGCACGTGGAGGCCACACACACTACTGAGCCTCATTTTGACTTGTTTTAAGGACATTACATCAAAATTGGATCAGCCTGTAGTGTGGTTTTCCACTTTAATTTTGAGTGTGACTCCAAATCCAAACCTCCATGGGTTGATAAATTTGATTTCCATTGATTATTTTTGTGTGATTTTGATGTCAGCACATTCAACTATGTAAAGAAAAAAGTATTTAACAAGAATATTTAATTCATTCAGATCTAGGATGTGTTATTTTAGTGTTCCCTTTATTTTTTTGAGCAGTGTAATTAAATGATTTAAGACAATTGATGAATGGATGACTCATAGTGAAGACTGGGTTCGTGCAGATAACCAACAATTTACGACGTTTGGAATTAAACTAACGTGAGGTAAAGAACAATTCATTATTTAGAAGACTAATTGATCAGATATTAAAATATCAGAAAGTTATATTAGGAAATCTATAACTTTGTAATCTGAATATTTTCCTTGGTACCCCGACTTCCTAGTTAATTACATCTACCTGATTAGTTAACCACATAATAATAATTACAGAGAATTGATTTGATAAACTAAATAAGTCTTCAGTTTAATGATGCGACATGATGCTACAAAGCTTGGCACACCTGTATTTGGGGAGTTTCTCTCATTCTTCTCTGCAGATCCTCTCAAGCTCTGTCAGGTTGGATGGGGAGAGTTGCTGCACAGTTATTTTCAGGTCTCTCCAGAGATTTGATCCTGAAGCCACTCCTGCGTTGTCTTGTCTGTGTGCTTAGGGTTGTTGTCCTGTTGGAAGGGGAACCTTCACCCCAGTCTGAGGACCTGAGCACTCTGGAGCAGGTTTCCAACAACGATCTCTCTGTACTTTGCTCCGTTCTTCTTTGCCTCGATCCTGACTAGTCACTCAGTCCCTGCAACTGAAAAACAACCCCACAGCATGAGGCTGCCACCACCATGCTTCACCGTAGGGATGGTGCCTGGTTTCCTCCAGACGTGACGCTTGGCATTCAGGCAAAATAGTTCAATATTGGTTTCATCACACCAGAGAACCTTGTTTCTCATCGTCTGAGAGTCTTTAGGTGCCTTTTGGCAAACTCCAAGCGGGCTGTCATGTGCCTTTAACTGATGAGTGGCTTCCGTCTGGTCACTCTACCATTTGGTGAAGTGCTGCAGAGATGGTTGTTCTTCTGGAAGGTTCTCCCATCTCCACAGAGGAACTCTGGAGCTGTCAGAGTGAACATTGGGTTATTGATCACCTCCCTGACCAAGGCCCTTCTCCCGCGATTGCTGTTTGGCCGGGCGGCCAGCTCTAGGAAGAGTCTTGGTGGTTCCAAACCTCTTCCATTTTAGAATGATGGAGGCCACTGTGTTCTCGGGGACCTTCAATGCTGCAGACATTTGCTGGTATCCTTCCCCAGATCTGTGCCTCGACACAATCCTGTCTCTGAGCTCTACGGACAATTCCTTCGACCTCATGGCTTGGTATTTCCTCTGACATGCACTGCCAACTGTGGGACCTGAAGTGTGCTTCTCCAAATCATGTCCAATCAATAGAATTTCCCACAGGTGGACTCCAATCAAGTTGTAGAAACATCAAGGATGATCAATGAAAACAGGATGCACCTGAGCTCAATTTCGAGTCTCTAGGCTAAGGGTCTGAATACTTATGTAAATAAGGTATTTGAAAGGTTGCTTGATCGAATCCCCGAGCTGACAAGGTAAAAATCTGTCGTTCTGCCCCTGAGCAAGGCAGTTAACTCACTGTTCCCTGGGCGCCGAAGACGTGGATTTAAAAATGTTTTTACCTTTATTTAAGGCAAGTCAGTCGGTTAACTGGCCTAGGAACAGTGGGTTAACTGGCCTAGGAACAGTGGGTTGACTGGCCTAGGAACAGTGGGTTAACTGGTCTAGGAACAGTGGGTTGACTGGTCTAGGAACAGTGGGTTAACTGGTCTAGGAACAGTGGGTTAACTGGTCTAGGAACAGTGGGTTGACTGCCTTGTTCAGGGGCAGAACAACATATTTTTATTTTGTGAGCTCAGGGATTCGATCTTGCAACCTTTCAGTTACTAGTCCAACGCTCTAACCACTAGGCTACCCTGCCACCCCATGTTGATTAAGGCAGCCCCCGACACCTCTCTGATTCAGAGTACACATTTCGGTTGAAGGCATTCAGTTGTACAACTGACTAGGTATCCCCCTTTCCCTAATTCTGCTTTTTATACATTTTCAAACATTTCTCGTTGTCATTATGGGGTATTATGTCATTATGGGGTATCGAGTCACAGTGGGGTATCGAGTCACTGTGGGCTATCGAGTCATTATGGGGTATCGAGTCTATGGGGTATCGAGTCATTATGGGGTATTGAGTCATTATGCCATTATGAGGTATTGAGTCATTATGGGGTATCGAGTCATTATGGGGTATTGAGTCATTATGCTATTATGGGGTATTATGTCATTATGGGGTATCGAGTCACAGTGGGGTATCGAGTCACTGTGGGCTATCAAGTCATTATGGGGTATCGAGTCTATGGGGTATCGAGTCATTATGGGGTATTGAGTCATTATGCCATTATGCGGTATTGAGTCATTATGGGGTATCGAGTCATTATGGGGTATTGAGTCATTATGCCATTATGGGGTATCGAGTCATTATGGGGTATCGAGTCATTATGGGGTATCGAGTCTTTATGGGGTATCGAGTCTTTATGGGGTATTGAGTCATTATGGGGTATCGAGTCACAGTGGGGTATCGAGTCACTGTGGGCTATCGAGTCATTATGGGGTATCGAGTCATTATGGGGTATTGAGTCATTATGCTATTATGGGGTATAGAGTCATTATGGGGTATCAAGTCATTATGGGGTATCGGGTCACAGTGGGGTATCGAGTCACTGTGGGCTATCGAGTCATTATGGGTATCGAGTCATTATGGGGTATTGAGTCATTATGCCATTATGGGGTGTTGAGTCATTATGGGGTATCGATTCATTATGGGGTATCGAGTCATTATGCCATTATGGGGTATCGAGTCATTATGGGGTATCGAGTCATTATGGGGTATCGAGTCTTCATGGGGTATTGAGTCTTTATGGGGTATTGAGTCATTATGGGGTATCAAGTCATTATGGGGTATTGTGTGTAGATTGATGAGTAATCCATTTTATCATGATGGGGTATTGAGTCATTATGGGGTATTGAGTCATTATGGGGTATCGAGTCTTTATGGGGTATTGAGTCATTATGGGTTATTGAGTCGTTATGGGGAATCGAGTCATTATGGGGTATCGAGTCATTATGGGGTATCGAGTCATTATGGGGTATCGAGTCATTATGGGGTATCGAGTCATTATGGGGTATTTTGTCATTGTGGGGTATTGAGACATTATGGGGTATTGAGTCAATATGGGAGTATTGAGTCATTATGGGGGTATTGAGTAATTATGGGGAAAGTCATTATGGGGTATCGAGTCATTATGGGGTATTGTGTCATTATGGGGTATTGTGTCATTATGGGGTATTGTGTGTAGATTGATGATTAATCAATTTTATCATTGTGGGGTATTGTGTCATTATTGGGTATTGAGCCATTATGTGGTATCGAGTCATGGGGTATCGTGTCATTATGGGGTATTGAGTCATTCTGGAGTATTGAGTCATTATGGGGGGTATTGAGTCATTATGGGGGTATTGAGTCATTATGGGGTATTGAGTCATTATGGGGTAGTGTGTCATTATGGGGCATTGTGTCATTATGGGGTATTGTGTCATTATGGGGTATTGTGTCATTATGGGGTATTGAGTCATTATGCCATTATGGGGTATTGTGTCATTATGGGGTATTGAGTCATTATGGGGTATTGTGTCATTATGGGGTATTGAGTCATTATGGGTTATTGAGTCATTATGGGGAATCGAGTCATTATGGGGTATCGAGTCATTATGGGGTATTGTGTCATTGTGGGGTATTGAGTCATTGTGGGGTATTGAGCCATTATGGGCTATTGAGTCATTATGGGGTATTGAGTCATTATGGGGGTATTGAGTCATTATGGGGTACTGAGTCATTATGGGGTATTGAGTCATTATGGGGTAGTGTGTCATTATGGGGCATTGTGTCATTATGGGGTATTGTGTCATTATGGGGTATTGTGTCATTATGGGGTATTGAGTTATTATGCCATTATGGGGTATTGTGTCATTATGGGGTATTGAGTCATTATGGGTTATTGTGTCATTATGGGGTATTGAGTCATTATGGGGTATTGAGTCATTATGGGGTATTGTGTCATTATGGGGTATTGAGTCATTATGGGGTATCGAGTCATTATGGGGTATTGTGTCATTATTGGGTATTGTGTCATTGTGGGGTATTGATTCATTGTGGGGTATTGAGTCATTATGGGGGTATTGAGTCATTATGGGGTATTGAGTCATTATGGGATAGTGTGTCTTTATGGGGCATTGTGTCATTATGGGGTATTGAGTCATTATGGGGTATTGAGCCATTATGGGGTATTGAGCCATTATGGGGTATTGAGTCATTATGGGGTAGTGTGTTATTATGGGGTATTGTGTCATTGTGGGGTATTGAGTCATTATGGGGTATTGAGTCATTATGGGGGAATTGAGTCATTATGGGGTATTGAGTCATTATGGGGTAGTGTGTCATTATGGGGCATTGTGTCATTATGGGGTATTGAGTCATTATGCCATTATGGGGTAGTGTGTCATTATGGGGTACACTTCAACTGTTAGAGACAGTTGAAAATCCAGAAAATCACATTGTATGATTTTAAGTAATTAATTTGCATTTTATTACATGACATAAGTATTTGATCACCTATCAACCAGTAAGAGTTCCGTCTCTCACAGACCTGTTAGTTTTTCTTTAAGAAGCCCTCCTGCTCTCCACTCATTACCTGTATTAACTGCACCTGTTTGAACTCGTTACCTGTATAAAAGACACCTGTCCACACACTCAATCAAACAGACTACAACCTCTACACAATGGCCAAGACCAGAGAGCTGTGTAAGGACATCAGGGATAAAATTGTAGACCTGCACAAGGCTGGGATGGGACCTCTCTACTGTATGTAGCCTCTCTACTGTATATAGCCTCTCTACTGTATATAGCCTCTCTACTGTATATAGCCTCTGTACTGTATATAGCCTCTCTACTGTATATAGCCTCACTACTGTATATAACCTCTCTACTGTTATAGCCTCTCTACTGTTTATATACTGTATATAGCCTCTACTGTATATAGCCTCACTACTGTATATAGCCTCACTACTGTATATAACCTCTCTACTGTATATATACTGTATATAGCCTCTACTGTATATAGCCTCACTAGTGTATATAGCCTCTCTACTGTATATAGCCTCACTACTGTATATAACCTCTCTACTGTATGTAGCCTCTCTACTGTATATAGCCTCACTACTGTATATAGCCTCACTACTGTATATAACCTCTCTACTGTATGTAGCCTCTCTACTGTATATAGCCTCACTACTGTATATAGCCTCACTACTGTATATAACCTCTCTACTGTATATATACTGTATATAGCCTCTACTGTATATAGCCTCACTAGTGTATATAGCCTCTCTACTGTATATAGCCTCACTACTGTATATAACCTCTCTACTGTATGTAGCCTCTCTACTGTATATAGCCTCACTACTGTATATAGCCTCACTACTGTATATAACCTCTACTGTATATATACTGTATATAGCCTCTACTGTATATAGCCTCTCTACTGTATATAGCCTCTCTACTGTATATAGCCTCTTTACTGTATGTAGCCTCTCTACTGTATATAGCCTCACTACTGTATATAGCCTCACTACTGTATATAACCTCTCTACTGTATATATACTGTATATAGCCTCTACTGTATATAGCCTCTCTACTGTATATAGCCTCTACTGTATATAGCCTCTCTAATGTATATAGCCTCTCTACTGTATACAGCCTCTCTACTGTATATAGCCTCTCTACTGTATACAGCCTCTCTACTGTATATAGCCTCTCTACTGTATATAGCCTCTCTACTGTATGTAGCCTCTCTACTGTATATAACCTCTCTACTGTATATAGCCTCTCTACTGTATATATCCTCTCTACTGTATATAGCCTCTCTACTGTATATGACCTCTCTACTGTATATAGCCTCTCTACTGTATATATCCTCTCTACTGTATATAGCCTCCCTACTGTGTATAGCCTCTCTACTGTATATAACCTCTCTACTGTATATAGCCTCTCTACTGTATATATCCTCTCTACTGTATATAGCCTCCCTACTGTGTATAGCCTCTCTACTGTATATAACCTCTCTACTGTATATAGCCTCTCTACTGTATATATCCTCTCTACTGTATATAGCCTCCCTACTGTGTATAGCCTCTCTACTGTATATAACCTATCTACTGTATATAGCCTCTCTACTGTATATAACCTCTCTACTGTGTATAGCCTCCCTACTGTGTATAGCCTCTCTACTGTATATAGCCTCTCTACTGTATATATCCTCTCTACTGTATATAACCTCTCTACTGTATATATCCTGTCTTTTTACTATTGTTTTATTTCTTTACTTAACCATTGTTCACCTAAAACATTTTTTGCACTGTTGGTTGGAGCCTGTCAGTAACCAGTGCTCCAGTGTCAGTCAGCATTTCACTGTTGGTTGGAGCCTGTCAGTAACCAGTGCTCCAGTGTAAGTAAGCATTTCCCTGTTGGTTGGAGCCTGTCAGTAACCAGTGCTCCAGTGTAAGTAAGCATTTCCCTGTTGGTTGGAGCCTGTAAGTAACCAGTGCTCCAGTGTAAGTAAGCATTTCCCTGTTGGTTGGAGCCTGTCAGTAAGCAGTGCTCCAGTGTAAGTAAGCATTTCCCTGTTGGTTGGAGCCTGTCAGTAACCAGTGCTCCAGTGTAAGTAAGCATTTCCCTGTTGGTTGGAGCCTGTAAGTAACCAGTGCTCCAGTGTAAGTAAGCATTTCCCTGTTGGTTGGAGCCTGTCAGTAACCAGTGCTCCAGTGTAAGTCAGCATTTCACTGTTGGTTGGAGCCTGTAAGTAACCAGTGATCCAGTGTAAGTCAGCATTTCCCTGTTGGTTGGAGCCTGTCAGTAAGCATTTCACTGTTGGTTGGAGCCTGTAAGTAAGCATTTCCCTGTTGGTTGGAGCCTGTAAGTAAGCATTTCCCTATTGGTTGGAGCCTGTCAGTCAGCATTTCCCTGTTGGTTGGAGCCTGTAAGTAACCAGTGCTCCAGTGTAAGTAAGCATTTCCCTATTGGTTGGAGCCTGTAAGTAACCAGTGCTCCAGTGTAAGTAAGCATTTCCCTATTGGTTGGAGCCTGTAAGTAACCAGTGCTCCAGTGTAAGTAAGCATTTCCCTGTTGGTTGGAGCATGTAAGTAACCAGTGCTCCAGTGTAAGTAAGCATTTCCCTATTGGTTGGAGCCTGTCAGTAAACAGTGCTCCAGTGTCAGTCAGCATTTCCCTGTTGGTTGGAGCCTGTAAGTAAAGCATTTCCCTATTGGTTGGAGCCTGTCAGTAACCAGTGCTCCAGTGTCAGTCAGCATTTCCCTGTTGGTTGGAGCCTGTCAGTAACCAGTGCTCCAGTGTCAGTCAGCATTTCCCTGTTGGTTGGAGCCTGTCAGTAAGCAGTGCTCCAGTGTCAGTCAGCATTTCACTGTTGGTTGGAGCCTGTCAGTAACCAGTGCTCCAGTGTCAGTCAGCATTTCCCTGTTCGTTGGAGCCTGTCAGTAACCAGTGCTCCAGTGTAAGTCAGCATTTCACTGTTGGTTGGAGCCTGTCAGTAACCAGTGCTCCAGTGTCAGTCAGCATTTCCCTGTTGGTTGGAGCCTGTAAGTAACCAGTGCTCCAGTGTCAGTAAACATTTCACTGTTGGTTAGAGCCTGTCAGTAACCAGTGCTCCAGTGTCAGTAAACATTTCACTGTTGGTTAGAGCCTGTCAGTAACCAGTGCTCCAGTGTCAGTCAGCATTTCCCTGTTGGTTAGAGCCTGTCAGTAACCAGTGCTCCAGTGTCAGTAAGCATTTCCCTGTTGGTTGGAGCCTGTCAGTAACCAGTGCTCCAGTGTCAGTCAGCATTTCACTGTTGGTTGGAGCCTGTCAGTAACCAGTGCTCCAGTGTAAGTAAGCATTTCCCTGTTGGTTGGAGCCTGTCAGTAACCAGTGCTCCAGTGTAAGTAAGCATTTCCCTGTTGGTTGGAGCCTGTAAGTAACCAGTGCTCCAGTGTAAGTAAGCATTTCCCTGTTGGTTGGAGCCTGTCAGTAAGCAGTGCTCCAGTGTAAGTAAGCATTTCCCTGTTGGTTGTAGCCTGTCAGTAACCAGTGCTCCAGTGTAAGTAAGCATTTCCCTGTTGGTTGGAGCCTGTCAGTAACCAGTGCTCCAGTGTAAGTCAGCATTTCACTGTTGGTTGGAGCCTGTAAGTAACCAGTGATCCAGTGTAAGTCAGCATTTCCCTGTTGGTTGGAGCCTGTCAGTAAGCATTTCACTGTTGGTTGGAGCCTGTAAGTAAGCATTTCCCTGTTGGTTGGAGCCTGTAAGTAAGCATTTCACTGTTGGTTGGAGCCTGTAAGTAAGCATTTCCCTATTGGTTGGAGCCTGTCAGTCAGCATTTCCCTGTTGGTTGGAGCCTGTAAGTAACCAGTGATCCAGTGTAAGTCAGCATTTCCCTGTTGGTTGGAGCCTGTCAGTAAGCATTTCACTGTTGGTTGGAGCCTGTAAGTAAGCATTTCCCTATTGGTTGGAGCCTGTCAGTCAGCATTTCCCTGTTGGTTGGAGCCTGTAAGTAACCAGTGCTCCAGTGTAAGTAAGCATTTCCCTATTGGTTGGAGCCTGTAAGTAACCAGTGCTCCAGTGTAAGTAAGCATTTCCCTATTGGTTGGAGCCTGTAAGTAACCAGTGCTCCAGTGTAAGTAAGCATTTCCCTGTTGGTTGGAGCATGTAAGTAACCAGTGCTCCAGTGTAAGTAAGCATTTCCCTATTGGTTGGAGCCTGTCAGTAACCAGTGCTCCAGTGTCAGTCAGCATTTCCCTGTTGGTTGGAGCCTGTAAGTAAAGCATTTCCCTATTGGTTGGAGCCTGTCAGTAACCAGTGCTCCAGTGTCAGTCAGCATTTCCCTGTTGGTTGGAGCCTGTCAGTAACCAGTGCTCCATTGTCAGTCAGCATTTCCCTGTTGGTTGGAGCCTGTCAGTAAGCAGTGCTCCAGTGTCAGTCAGCATTTCACTGTTGGTTGGAGCCTGTCAGTAACCAGTGCTCCAGTGTCAGTCAGCATTTCCCTGTTCGTTGGAGCCTGTCAGTAACCAGTGCTCCAGTGTAAGTCAGCATTTCACTGTTGGTTGGAGCCTGTCAGTAACCAGTGCTCCAGTGTCAGTCAGCATTTCCCTGTTGGTTGGAGCCTGTAAGTAACGCATTTCCCTATTGGTTGGAGCCTGTCAGTAAGCAGTGCTCCAGTGTCAGTAAGCATTTCCCTGTTGGTTGGAGCCTGTCAGTAACCAGTGCTCCAGTGTCAGTCAGCATTTCCCTGTTGGTTAGAGCCTGTAAGTCAGCAGTGCTCCAGTGTCAGTCAGCATTTCCCTGTTGGTTGGAGCCTGTCAGTAACCAGTGCTCCAGTGTAAGTCAGCATTTCACTGTTGGTTGGAGCCTGTCAGTAACCAGTGTTCCAGTGTCAGTCAGCATTTCCCTGTTGGTTGGAGCCTGTAAGTAAAGCATTTCCCTATTGGTTGGAGCCTGTCAGTAAGCAGTGCTCCAGTGTCAGTCAGCATTTCACTGTTGGTTGGAGCCTGTCAGTAAGCAGTGCTCCAGTGTCAGTAAGCATTTCCCTGTTGGTTGGAGCCTGTCAGTAACCAGTGCTCCAGTGTCAGTCAGCATTTCCCTGTTGGTTAGAGCCTGTAAGTCAGCAGTGCTCCAGTGTCAGTCAGCATTTCCCTGTTGGTTGGAGCCTGTCAGTAACCAGTGCTCCAGTGTAAGTCAGCATTTCACTGTTGGTTGGAGCCTGTCAGTAACCAGTGTTCCAGTGTCAGTCAGCATTTCCCTGTTGGTTGGAGCCTGTAAGTAAAGCATTTCCCTATTGGTTGGAGCCTGTCAGTAAGCAGTGCTCCAGTGTCAGTCAGCATTTCACTGTTGGTTGGAGCCTGTCAGTAAGCAGTGCTCCAGTGTCAGTAAGCATTTCCCTGTTGGTTGGAGCCTGTCAGTAACCAGTGCTCCAGTGTCAGTAAACATTTCACTGTTGGTTGGAGCCTGTCAGTAACCAGTGCTCCAGTGTCAGTCAGCATTTCCCTGTTGGTTGGAGCCTGTAAGTAACCAGTGCTCCAGTGTCAGTAAACATTTCACTGTTGGTTAGAGCCTGTCAGTAACCAGTGCTCCAGTGTCAGTAAACATTTCACTGTTGGTTAGAGCCTGTCAGTAACCAGTGCTCCAGTGTCAGTCAGCATTTCCCTGTTGGTTAGAGCCTGTCAGTAACCAGTGCTCCAGTGTCAGTAAGCATTTCCCTGTTGGTTGGAGCCTGTCAGTAACCAGTGCTCCAGTGTCAGTCAGCATTTCACTGTTGGTTGGAGCCTGTCAGTAACCAGTGCTCCAGTGTAAGTAAGCATTTCCCTGTTGGTTGGAGCCTGTCAGTAACCAGTGCTCCAGTGTAAGTAAGCATTTCCCTGTTGGTTGGAGCCTGTAAGTAACCAGTGCTCCAGTGTAAGTAAGCATTTCCCTGTTGGTTGGAGCCTGTCAGTAAGCAGTGCTCCAGTGTAAGTCAGCATTTCCCTGTTGGTTGGAGCCTGTCAGTAACCAGTGCTCCAGTGTCAGTCAGCATTTCACTGTTGGTTGGAGCCTGTCAGTAAGCAGTGCTCCAGTGTAAGTCAGCATTTCACTGTTGGTTGGAGCCTTTCAGTAAGCAGTGCTCCAGTGTAAGTCAACATTTCACTGTTGGTTGGAGCCTGTCAGTAACCAGTGCTCCAGTGTCAGTCAGCATTTCACTGTTGGTTGGAGCCTGTCAGTAAGCAGTGCTCCAGTGTAAGTCAGCATTTCACTGTTGGTTGGAGCCTGTCAGTAACCAGTGCTCCAGTGTAAGTCAGCATTTCACTGTTGGTTGGAGCCTGTCAGTAAGCAGTGCTCCAGTGTAAGTCAGCATTTCACTGTTGGTTGGAGCCTTTCAGTAAGCAGTGCTCCAGTGTAAGTCAACATTTCACTGTTGGTTGGAGCCTGTCAGTAACCAGTGCTCCAGTGTCAGTCAGCATTTCACTGTTGGTTGGAGCCTGTCAGTAACCAGTGCTCCAGTGTAAGTCAGCATTTCCCTGTTGGTTGGAGCCTGTCAGTAACCAGTGCTCCAGTGTAAGTCAGCATTTCCCTGTTGTATTCGGCGCACGTGACAAGTACACTTTGAATTGATTTCTCAACCTATTTTTACCTGTTTTTGATGCTTCTGTTTTTCTAATGAGCTCCACGAAGCTTAACTTCACCCTCTCATGGTTTTCCATAACTTTGACCTACTACAGTAGTGGGCTATACTTCAAACAACATGTAGGCAGGCAGCTATTCTTTCTCTTCTTCTCAGGAAACTAATAGAGACTAATAGACATGTCACACAGTCTGCCTGCAGACCAAACATGTCCAGAAGCTACTATTCAATCTATACATTTTATACATTCCATCTTCTTTTAAATGTTCCTCTCTCTTGATCTCACTTGCTCTCTTTCTCTCTCTTATTCTCTCCTTCTCTCTCTCTTCCTGTTTTGCCAAATAAGGAGACAGACTAGCACCAATCAGACACTGACAGCTATGGTTAGAAGAGGTTAAGAACTCTTCTAGTTAAAGGTTGCGTGTGTGTGTGTGTGTGTGTGTGTGTGATGTTTGTGACCACTTCCTCTCATCTCTCGTCTTCATTCTCTCAAAATGAGTCAGGAAGCCGGAGTATCGTTAGCTACAGGAAGTCTGTGTGTGTTTACTGATCAACTTCTCATTTCCCATAGTTCAGCCCTTTCACTGGCAAGTCTATATGTAATCTTCAGGTGAATGCTTACACAGAAGTGTATGTGTGTGTGTCTACATGCTCCATCACTGCCTCCCAGAATGTGTGTGTGTGTTAGAAAAGGAGAGAGACAAGAAGGGGACAGAAGGGGAGAGAGAGAAGAGGAGAGATGGAGAGAGAGAAGAATAAGGGGAGAGATGGAGAGAGAGAAGAAGAAGGGGAGAGATGGAGAGAGGGAATAAGAAGGGGAGAGATGGAGAGAGGGAATAAGAAGGGGAGAGATGGAGAGAGAAGAAGGGGAGAGAGAGAGAAGAAGAAGGGGAGAGATGGAGAGAGAAGAAGGGGAGAGATGGAGAGATGGAGAATGGGAGAGAGAAGAAGAAGGGGAGAGATGGAGAGAGAAGAAGAAGGGGAGAGATGGAGAGAGAAGAAGAAGAGGAGAGATGGAGAGAGAAGAAGAAGGGGAGAGATGGAGAGAGAAGAAGAAGGGGAGAGGTGGAGAGAGAAGAAGGGGAGAGAGAGAAGAAGAAGGGGAGAGATGGAGAGAGAAGAAGAAGGGGAGAGATGGAGAGAGAAGAAGAATAGGAGAGATGGAGAGAGAAGAAGAAGGGGAGAGATGGAGAGAGAAGAAGAAGGGGAGAGATGGAGAGAGAAGAAGGGGAGAGATAGAGAGAGAAGAAGAAGGGGAGAGGTGGAGAGAGAAGAAGAAGGGGAGAGGTGGAGAGAGAAGAAGGGGAGAGGTGGAGAGAGAAGAAGAAGGGGAAAGATGGAGAGAGAAGAAGAATAGGAGAGATGGAGAGAGAAGAAGAAGGGGAGGGATGGAGAGAGTCCAGAGAGTGTGTGTCTGTACATGTTGTGTACAAGGTCTGCCTGAAGGGTTGGATTCTGTAGCTGTGTGTGTAATTACACTTGCAGTAACACGCCCCTGATACTGTGTGCAATGCTACTCTCTCCCCTGATTAGAAGACAGGTTAGGATACTAGTATCAAATCAAATCAAATGTATTTATCAAGCCCTTCTTACATCAGCTGATATCGCAAAGTGCTGTACAGAAACCCAGCCTTAAATCCCAAACAGCAAGCAATGCAGGTGTAGAAGCACGGTGGCTAGGAAAAACTCCCTAAAAAGGCCAAAACCTAGGAAGAAACCTAGAGAGGAACCAGGCTATGAGGGGTGGCCAGTCCTCTTCTGGCTGTGCCGGGTGGAGATTATAACAGAACATGGCCAAGATGTTCAAATGTTCATAAATGACCAGCATGGTCAAATAATAATAATCACAGTAGTTGTCGAGGGTGCAGCAATTCAGCACCTCAGGAGTAAATGTCAGTTGGCTTTTCATAGCCGATCATTAGGAGTATCTATACCGCTCCTGCTGTCTCCAGAGAGTTGAAAACAGCAGGTCTGGGACAAGTAGCACGTCCGGTGAACAGGTCAGGGTTCCATAGCCGCAGGCAGAACAGTTGAAACTGGAGCAGCAGCACGACCAGGTGGACTGGGGACAGCAAGGAGTCATCAGGCCAGGTAGTCCTGAGGCATGGTCCTAGGGTTCAGGTCCTCCGAGAGAGAGAAAGAAAGAATTAGAGAGAGCATACTTAAATTCACACAGGACACCGGATAAGACAGGAGAAGTACTCCAGATATAACAAACTGACCCTAGCCCCCCGACACATAAACTATTGCAGCATAAATACTGGAGGGGTCAGGAATCACTGTGGCAACGTCCAAATACACCCCCTGATAGGATACATCAGTCCTTCTCTCCCCTGATTAGAAGACAGGTTAGGATACATCAGTACTTCTCTCCCCTGATTGGAAGACAGGTTAGGATACATCAGTCCTTCTCTCCCCTGATTGGAAGACAGGTTAGGAAACATCAGTTCTTCTCTCCCCTGATTGGAAGACAGGTTAGGATACATCAGTCCTTCTCTCCCCTGATTGGAAGACAGGTTAGGATACTTCTATATACTGTATGCCTTTTAGCCAAAGTGACTTACAGTAGTGGGTGAATACATTTTGTTATGGATGTTCCTGGGAATTGAACCCACTATCCTGGCAGTGCAAGAGCAATGCTCTACCAGCTGAGCCACCACTTTCTGACTCTTGTAATTCTCCTAAAGCGTGTCTCTTTCTGCTCGTCAGTTCTAGTCCTCCTTCTCTCTGTCATCCCCTCCATCTTGTGTTCTCAAGTACTCCTCCCTACCCTTTCTCCCTTCCATCTTGTGTTCTCAAGTACTCCTCCCTACCCTTTCTCCCCTCCATCTTGTGTTCTCATGTACTCCTCCCTACCCTTTCTCCCCTCCATCTTGTGTTCTCAAGTACTCCTCCCTAACCTTTCTCCCCCTCTCTTCTATAAGGTTACAGGATGTGGTTCTTGCATGTCTGTCTGTCTGTGTGAGTGTGTGTGCATGCTTTACCCGCGATACACACACACCTTCAAACAATAACACCTGGATTCAGGAGACTGACCAAGAGGCCTGCAGTCTGACCAGACAGTTCTGAGCCATCACTCACTCACGGAAGCACGCGCACACACACACACACAGTGAGTTCTGCTGGGACAGGTCTGAGAATCCCAGAGGTGTGTGAAGGACTGTGTGGAATGCTGTGCATATGCAGAAAGAGAACTGTCAACTTAACCATGACCATTCTAAAATAAATATTGGACACGTTTTAGTGGGAATAAAATATAAATTACCTACAATTTAACAACAAAAAATTCAACGGAAAATTTGTAGGAAAAGTGTATACTCGTTTGTAATTGGTGTTGTCATAAATATTAACACTTCTAATGCTGTTAGATCGCCAAAACCAAGAGAGCAAAAAACTTCCTCAAGAGAATGCCAGGACGTTGTTTGCAGCAGCATGATACAATTGCGCCCTATGTAAATCCCCGTGTGCTTCTGAGAGTCCGCTGACCCGTTCATCAGGACACAACGGTGTGCAACGTTTAATTAAAATGGTAATGGTGCTGTACTGAACGACCAGTTGTTCTGAACGACCAGTTGAAAATCGTTGTAATTAAGGTGACCCGGAGGGGACTGGTCTAGAGTGCTGCTGTACGAATTTTGCTGCAGGCTACGAGACTGTTGAAAAAATGTTTTTTTGGGGGAAAAGGGGCCTTCAGTACTCTACATAACGGAATGAAACGTTGAGTGAACTGAACGCAGCCCGGATTTTCTCTGCCTGAATGAGGAAGTCCGGAGGGGTGGGCGCGACACCGTATATAATCGCGCGCCTGCTCTTCCTCCTGCTTCACTCCCCGGTCCCTGCGAGCCGCTCAGGTAAGAACTTTATGGTTCTACACATTGGCCTACACGTCTTTATGACTATTTGTTCTCTTTGGTGATGTGTTACATTCTACCTTTTAATCACACTGTGAAGATTTTATGCAGTAGCCTCGGAATGTTGAGAATGTTGGTTCCTCTTCTCCGTCTCCCTCTCGTCCACCCCACCCCACCTCTCCCTCTCGTCCACCCCACCCCCTCTCCCTCTCGTCCACCCCACCTCTCTTCTCCCTCTCCTCCACCCCACCCCACCTCTCCCTCTCGTCCACCCCACCCCACCTCTCCCTCTCGTCCACCCGTCTCCCTCTCGTCCACCCCACCTCTCTTCTCCGTCTCCCTCTCGTCCACCCCACCCCACCTCTCCCTCTCGTCCACCCCACCTCTCTTCTCCGTCTCCCTCTCGTCCACCCCACCTCTCTTCTCCGTCTCCCTCTCGTCCACCCCACCTCTCTTCTCCGTCTCCCTCTCGTCCACCCCACCCCACCTCTCCCTCTCGCCCACCCCACCTCTCTTCTCCATCTCCCTCTCGTTCTCCCCACCTCTCTTCTCCATCTCCCTCTCGTCCACCTCTCTTCTCCGTCTCCCTCTCGTCCACCCCACCCCTCTTCTCCGTCTCCCTCTCGTCCACCCCACCTCTCTTCTCCATCTCCCCCTAGTCTATAGGTGTTTATAGTCAAATCAGTGCTGTAGAACCATGGCGTGGGATGGCTATATAACCAACCTGATGGCGGGAACACCTCCCTTTGTGCAAGAGGCAGCGATCTGTGGTTCTGATGCGGGTAAGGAGTCGGTCTGGGCAGCAACACCTGGAGGTCAACTGGCTGGTGTGACGGTAAGTAGGCTAGCTAACGTGTGTGTGTGTGTGGTGTACCTAGTCATAGGTGTTTAATTGTGGCGGCTGTTGACGTGACGGTTGGCTTAATGGTTTACTAGTTTGGGGGTTTGATGTTTCCTGGCAGCTCTGACATCAGGGGTGTGTTTTTCTGTAGTTGACCAACCAGGGAGTAGCCAACTGACAGGGAGGGGTGGAGAGAGAATTGCATTGCTTTGACAATGTTAACATGTGTTTCCCATGCCAATAGAGCCCTTGAATTCAATTGGAGGGGGCAATTTTGACACGGTCACATCAACAAGCAGTTGGTTCTGGTTCTTTATAAACAGTATAGAATATTTTGTCAAGTTATTACTCTCTGTGACCTTGTATTGTGAGGACTCTCCTGACTTCTGGCAAAAGTGTTCAAATGAGACTGTGGCATTTAACTATTCATACTGCAGAATGGTGTCTGTGCTAGTTCCGTGTTTTCAGTTAGATTCTCAGCTCCTTATTTGGTCATGTTGCACACAGCAACTTGAGACACACACACACACACACACCGCAACATATAGGAAGTGAAGAGAGCCTCTTCTGAGCCACTTCCCCCATCGAGAACGTCTGCCACACACACCTACAGCCAGTCACATGAGGAGCATGAAGATGTGTGTGTGTCACAGATATTTTCAGGATTTGGAAAGCTCAGGGTGGTGGGTGTGGTGTTTGTAAACAAACCTGCAGTCTTTCTCCAGAATGCTCTAACTCTGTCTCACGCACGCGCGCACACGCACACGCACGCACACAAATGATTGAGCAAACAGTAGGCATGCAGATTACCCAAGAGGAGCGAGGGAGACGTTTTGGTAGAAGAGAATCATCGTCAATGTCCAGAGTTTCTTTGACAGTTTCTCTGAAGCAGGCAAGTCTCTCCCCCTCCCCTTCCCCCTATTTCTCTCTTCTCTCTCTCTTTCTTCTCTCTCCCTCCTCTCTTATCTCTTCCCCCTCTCTCTCTCGTGGTTACATTTTCAGGAAGTCAGTTGAACTCTGAAGACAACATCGTGTGTTTTGAGGACAAGTCAGTACTTGTGCAGAGTTCTCCTCTCTATACCCTGTCAGGACTTGCATATTCTTTCTTTCTCTCTCCATTTTGTTTTTCTTTCTCTCTCGCTCTCTTTCCACCTCTTCTCTCAATCTCTCTGTTGCATGTGCACGTTTCTGTGAGTGTACATGCTTGCACGCGTGTGTGTTTGTGACCACTTCCTCTCAGTGCTGAAGTGATCTCTAGGCTGTTGGTAGTAACATAGTGGTGAAATACTGTCTCTTAGTGGTGAAGTGCAGTGCCACTGGAGATAGATGGACTATAGCTAACTCAGGGGCATTGTGGTTAAAGACTGGTAGTTTGGGGGTTTCATCCCCAGTTAAATTATCCACACTGACAATACCAAACACGTTTCGCAGGCATTTTGCTGATATCGTTCATTATGATAAGTAGCTTGTAGTAGAGAAATGTGAAGTTTGAAATGAAAACGTTAGCCCTTTATGGCTGTTAATGGGACAATTGATGGCTACAACCGTCCAACTAGTAGTACTAGTTTAAAGGAGAATAACAAACTGCTTCACATTAATGTTTTAAACTTCTCCTTCCTTATCGCATCAATTCAGAAAATGTATCCTGATATGGATTTTTGTCCCAGCTCTGTTAGGGAGATCGATTAGTGGTAAGGCACTTCCTTAGACTAGTGTCCTGTCCAGGGGGTGTCCGGTACATCAAGCTGTCTCACTACAGAAACAGGCGATAGACTAGTGTCCTGTCCAGGGGGTGTCCTGGTACATCAAGCTGTCTCTCTACAGAAACAGGCGATAGACTAGTGTCCTGTACATCAAGCTGTCTCACTACAGAAACAGGAGATAGACTAGTGTCCTGTACATCAAGCTGTCTCACTACAGAAACAGGAGATAGACTAGTGTCCTGGTACATGAAGCTGTCTCACTACAGAAACAGGAGATAGACTGCTGCCTTATGGGCAGTTCTGGCTGGGACAAGGCTTATGGGCAGTTCTGTCTGGGATAAGGCTTATGGGCAGTTCTGGCTGGGACAAGGCTTATGGGCAGTTCTGTCTGGGATAAGGCTTATGGGCAGTTCTGGCTGGGACAAGGCTTATGGGCAGTTCTGGCTGGGACAAGGCTTACTTAGCTATAGCAAAACCTTTACACATATTTAGTTTGTGTGTGTTTGTGTATCGGGTCTAAGCTGGAGGTTCAGGATGGGGCATGACTGGACTGGAAGTGTTGGAATTCCTTAGCTGGAAATCTGGGACATTTTGGGGGGAGGGGAGAGAGGGAGAGTTGGAGAGAAAGGTGAGGGGGGGTAGAGGGAGAAGAAGAAGAGATTGATGGGAGTGAAAAGTTTGAATCCTTCTAAGAAAAAATGAGCAGGAACTTGTTTGAGCATGTACTTTATATTTTCCTGTCTCCCCTCTCTGAGGGTGTGTATAATTAAAAAATGTTCATATATACTGTATCATAAGAAATACTGCAGTCATCCACAATATATTTTTCTCGTTACATAGATTATGTAAATACGGCTAGTTAATGTACTTTAGGGTATGTGTGCCGAATGACACCATATTTCCTATTTAGTTATTTTGACCAGGGTCCGTGAGGCTGTAGGTAATAGGGTCCGTGAGGCTGTAGGTGACAGGGTCCGTGAGGCTGTAGGTGACAGGGGCCGTGAGGCTGTAGGTGACAGGGGCCGTGAGGCTGTAGGTGACAGGGGCCGTGAGGCTGTAGGTGACAGGGGCCGTGAGGCTGTAGGTGACAGGGGCCGTGAGGCTGTAGGTGACAGGGGCCGTGAGGCTGTAGGTGACAGGGTCCGTGAGGCTGTAGGTGACAGGGTCCGTGAGGCTGTAGGTGACAGGGTCCTTGATGCTGTTTGCACACCAGTGAGTTGAGTTAACTTTGACCCTTATTAGCTGACCCTGGGGCGGCAGGGTAGCCTAGTGGTTAGAGCGTTGGACTAGTAACTGGAAGGTTGCGAGTTCAAACCGAGCTGACAAGGTACAAATCTGTCGTTCTGCCCCTGAACAGGCAGTTAACCCACTGTTCCCAGGCCGTCATTGAAAATAAGAATTTGTTCTTAACTGACTTGCCTGGTTAAATAAAGGTAAAATAAAAAAAAATGTAAAAATTAACTGGCCTTTATTAGCTGACCCTGGCCTTTATTAGCTGACCCTGACCTTTATTAGCTGACAGCCTCTTTACAGCCTCACGGCCTCTTTACAGCCTCACAGCCCCTTTATTAGCTGACCCTGACCTTTATTAGCTGACCTTTATTAGCTGACCCTGACCTTTATTAGCTGACCTTTATTACCTGACCCTGACCTTTATTAGCTGACCTTTATTAGCTGACCCTGGCCTTTATTAGCTGACCCTGACCTTTATTAGCTGACAGCCTCTTTACAGCCTCACGGCCTCTTTACAGCCTCACAGCCCCTTTATTAGCTGACCCTGACCTTTATTAGCTGACCTTTATTAGCTGACCCTGACCTTTATTAGCTGACCTTTATTACCTGACCCTGACCTTTATTAGCTGACCCTGGCCTTTATTAGCTGACCTTTATTAGCTGACCCTGACCTTTATTAGCTGACCCTGACCTTTATTAGCTGACCCTGACCTTTATTAGCTGACCTTTATTATCTGACCCTGACCTTTATTAGCTGACCTTTATTAGCTGACCCTGACCTTTATTATCTGACCCTGACCTTTATTAGCTGACCTTTATTAGCTGACCCTGACCTTTATTAGCTGACCCTGGCCTTTATTAGCTGACCTTTATTAGCTGACCCTGACCTTTATTAGCTGACCTTTATTACCTGACCCTGGCCTTTATTAGCTGACCTTTATTATCTGACCCTGGCCTTTATTAGCTGACCCTGACCTTTATTAGCTGACCCTGACCTTTGTTAGCTGACCTTTATTAGCTGACCCTGACCTTTATTAGCTGACCCTGACCTTTATTAGCTGACCCTTATTAGCTGACCCTGACCTTTATTAGCTGACCTTTATTAGCTGACCTTTATTAGCTGACCCAGACCTTTATTAGCTGACCCTGACCTTTATTAGCTGACCTTTATTACCTGACCCTGGTCTTTATTAGCTGACCTTTATTATCTGACCCTGGCCTTTATTAGCTGACCCTGGCCTTTATTAGCTGACCCTGACCTTTATTAGCTGACAGCCTCACGGCCTCTTTACAGCCTCACGGCCCCTTTATTAGCTGACCCTGACCTTTATTAGCTGACCTTTATTAGCTGACCCTGACCTTTATTAGCTGACCTTTATTACCTGACCCTGACCTTTATTAGCTGACCCTGGCCTTTATTAGCTGACCTTTATTAGCTGACCCTGACCTTTATTAGCTGACCCTGACCTTTATTAGCTGACCCTGACCTTTATTAGCTGACCCTGACCTTTATTAGCTGACCTTTATTATCTGACCCTGACCTTTATTAGCTGACCTTTATTAGCTGACCCTGACCTTTATTATCTGACCCTGACCTTTATTAGCTGACCTTTATTAGCTGACCCTGACCTTTATTAGCTGACCCTGGCCTTTATTAGCTGACCTTTATTAGCTGACCCTGACCTTTATTAGCTGACCTTTATTACCTGACCCTGGCCTTTATTAGCTGACCTTTATTATCTGACCCTGGCCTTTATTAGCTGACCCTGACCTTTATTAGCTGACCCTGACCTTTATTAGCTGACCCTGACCTTTATTAGCTGACCCTGACCTTTATTAGCTGACCCTTATTAGCTGACCCTGACCTTTATTAGCTGACCTTTATTAGCTGACCTTTATTAGCTGACCCAGACCTTTATTAGCTGACCCTGACCTTTATTAGCTGACCTTTATTAGCTGACCCTGACCTTTATTAGCTGACCCTTATTAGCTGACCCTGACCTTTATTAGCTGACCTTTATTAGCTGACCCTGACCTTTATTAGCTGACCCTTATTAGCTGACCCTGTCCTTTATTAGCTGACCCTTATTAGCTGACCCTGACCTTTATTAGCTGACCTTTATTAGCTGACCTTTATTAGCTGACCCTGACCTTTATTAGCTGACCTTTATTAGCTGACCTTTATTAGCTGACCTTTATTAGCTGACCCTGACCTTTATTAGCTGACCCTGACCTTTATTAGCTGACCTTTATTAGCTGACCCTGACCTTTATTAGCTGACCCTTATTAGCTGACCCTGTCCTTTATTAGCTGACCCTTATTAGCTGACCCTGACCTTTATTAGCTGACCTTTATTAGCTGACCTTTATTAGCTGACCCTGACCTTTATTAGCTGACCTTTATTAGCTGACCTTTATTAGCTGACCTTTATTAGCTGACCCTGACCTTTATTAGCTGACCCTGACCTTTATTAGCTGACCTTTATTAGCTGACCCAGACCTTTATTAGCTGACCTTTATTAGCTGACCCTGACCTTTATTAGCTGACCCTGACCTTTATTAGCTGACCCTGACCTTTATTAGCTGACCCTGACCTTTATTAGCTGACCCTGACCTTTATTAGCTGACCTTTAGTAGCTGACCCTGATCTTTATTAGCTGACCTTTATTAGCTGACCCTGACCTTTATTAGCTGACCTTTATTAGCTGACCCTGACCTTTATTAGCTGACCCTGACCTTTATTAGCTGACCCTGACCTTTGTTAGCTGACCTTTATTAGCTGACCCTGACCTTTATTAGCTGACCCTGACCTTTATTAGCTGACCTTTATTAGCTGACCCTGACCTTTATTAGCTGACCCTGACCTTTATTAGCTGACCCTGACCTTTGTTAGCTGACCTTTATTAGCTGACCCTGACCTTTATTAGCTGACCTTTTTTAGCTGACCCTGACCTTTATTAGCTGACCTTTATTAGCTGACCCTGACCTTTATTAGCTGACCCTGACCTTTATTAGCTGACCTTTATTAGCTGACCCTGACCTTTATTAGCTGACCTTTATTAGCTGACCCTGACCTTGGTTGTGTTCCCCTACTCGGACTTTGCATTCATCAACCAATGGTTGTGCCATGTCATCGACAGTGCAGTCAGACACCAGATTGCTGTAACATTATGTGTTTAGCTGATAGGTAAAATATCTATCCAGGCGTAAGATCTCGAATGTGTCAGCAACATCTAAGCAGGGAAACAACCCTTGTCTAGCTGAATCAGATTCGTTAGGTTATGGTTGGACTAACCCTACAGTACAGGAGGGTAGATCTCCAGGAACAGGGTGGGGTAGATCTCCAGGAACAGGGTGGGGTAGATCTCCAGGAACAGGGTAGGGTAGATCTCCAGGAACAGGGTGGGGTAGATCTCCAGGAACAGGGTGGGGTAGATCTCCAGGAACAGGGTGGGGTAGATCTCCAGGAACAGGGTGGGGTAGATCTCCAGGAACAGGGTGGGGTAGATCTCCAGGAACAGGGTGGGGTAGATCTCCAGGAACAGGGTGGGGTAGATCTCCAGGAACAGGGTGGGGTAGATCTCCAGGAACAGGGTAGGGTAGATCTCCAGGAACAGGGTGGGGTAGATCTCCAGGAACAGGGTAGGGTAGATCTCCAGGAACAGGGTAGGGTAGATCTCCAGCTGTAGAATAACTCTACTACCACTAGGTGGCACTGCAGGGTGTTGACGGCAACAGAGACAGAGGAGTAGCAGTGGCAATGTGAAATGAGTGAGCTTCTGCATAGCTTGATGGTGAGTTGATTAGTGAACTCAGCTGTGTAGTGCGAAGGCACAAACAAAAAGGTCACCCTCTCTCTAACTTTTCTAACATGTGTAATGTGTATACTGAATGTCTGTAGACCATTGAAATGTATTAGGGATGCAGCCAGTCCTCCAGGTTGTGCAGCAGCTCCTACATTATTTGATGAGAACTCTGATGGGTCTGTGTGTTTTATGACAAAGTATTGATTCCCTCCCCCAGGTTGCAGAGATCAAGGCGATGATGTCATTGGATCGTTCTCCTCTCTTCGCCAGTGGTCTTCATCTCGGTGGGAACAAGTGTACTGTCCTGAGAGATAATCTCCACACTGAAGGGGACAACACTTTAGATGTTAAGATGAGGCCCACTGCTACTGATCCCCTCTCCTACAGCATCACCATCGCAAAGACTGGCCAGAGTACGAACCACACACACACACACACACACACACACACACACACACAGTCTTCTGTACATCATCCAATGTTGTCCTGTATTGGATTATACCGTTTATTAGGGACACCACCCTGGACAGTTTTAGGTACACTACCCGGGACAGTTTTAGGTACACCACCCGGGACAGTTTTGGGTACACCACCCGGGACAGTTTTGGGTACACCACCCGGGACAGTTTTAGGGACACCACCCTAGACAGTTTTAGGGACACCACCCTAGACAGTTTTAGGGACACCACCCTAGACAGTTTTAGGGACACCACCCTAGACAGTTTTAGGGACACCACCCTAGACAGTTTTAGGGACACCACCCTAGACAGTTTTAGGGACACCACCCTAGACAGTTTTAGGGACACCACCCTAGACAGTTTTAGGGACACCACCCTAGACAGTTTTAGGGACACCACCCTAGACAGTTTTAGGGACACCACCCTAGACAGTTTTAGGGACACCACCCTAGACAGTTTTAGGGACACCACCCTAGACAGTTTTAGGGACACCACCCTAGACAGTTTTAGGGACACCACCCTAGACAGTTTTAGGGACACCACCCTAGACAGTTTTAGGGACACCACCCTAGACAGTTTTAGGGACACCACCCTAGACAGTTTATTAGGGACACCACCCTAGACAGTTTTAGGTACACCACCCGGGACAGTTTTAGGTACACCACCCGGGACAGTTTTAGGTACACCACCCGGGACAGTTTTAGGTACACCACCCGGGACAGTTTTAGGTACACCACCCGGGACAGTTTTAGGTACACCACCCGGGACAGTTTTAGGTACACCACCCGGGACAGTTTTAGGTACACCACCCGGGACAGTTTTAGGTACACCACCCGGGACAGTTTTAGGTACACCACCCGGGACAGTTTTAGGTACACCATAATATTTGTTCATATTGAAAAAGGTAATATGTTCTAAAGGAGTGCCTCTCTCTTTCTATCCCTCTCGCTCTTTCTATCCCTCTCGCTCTTTCTATCCCTCTCGCTCTTTCTATCCCTCTCTCTCGCTCTTTCTATCCCTCTCTCTCGCTCTTTCTATCCCTCTCTCTCGCTCTTTCTATCCCTCTCTCGCTCTCTTTCTAACCCTCTCTCTCTCTCTTTCTATCCCTCTCTCTCTCTCTTTCTATCCCTCTCTCTCTCTCTTTTTATCCCTCTCTCTTTCTATCCCTCTCTCTCTCTTTCTATCCCTCTCTCTTTCTATCCCTCTCTCTTTCTATCCCTCTCTCTCTCTCTCTTTCTATCCCTCTCTCTCTTTCTCTCTTTCTATCCCTCTCTCTCTTTCTCTCTTTCTATCCCTCTCTCTCTCTTTCTCTTTCTCTCCTCCCTCTCTCAGCTCTGATCATTGTTAAAGGGATGAAGGACATTCCTGGAGGAAAGATCAACATAAAGGCCTCCGACATGATGCAGTACCTGAGGAAGAATGGCTACTAACGCTTGACCCCTGACCCCGACACTCCCCTTAGATGCTGGTCTTGGTTCAGTTTAGCATTCCCCCACTAATGGTTAAGGTTAGGATTGGGGGAAGCTCATCTGTGCCTAGTGGAAATGTCATCCCAGCAGCCTCAGTGCCTTGTTGTTTTTGATGATGATGATGATATGCAAATGATCAAACGTGAAATTATCATAGTGGCAAATAAACAGATTTATTCTAAGAAAATATTTATTTTGACTGCTGATTTAATTATTTATTGAGGAGAATGTACTTACTGTGAGGTGTAGTTAAATGACTAAAATGTTAATGGTAAGTGTGTGTCGGTGTGTGCTCTCTATATCCATATGTATAGCCAGGTCACGCTGCAGTGTTCAACCTGGGGACTGTTAACCAACTCAACAGTTACATATGTACAGCTAACTACGTACAGTTTGGAAAGTATCCACACATCTTGAATTTTCCACATTTTGTTACATTTCAGACTTATTTTAAAATTCATTCAATTGTTTTTCCCCCTCATCTGTCTACACTCAATACTACACTCAGTCTACACAAATGTATTAAATAAAAAAATGGAAATATCACATTTACATAAGTATTCAGGCCATTTACTCAGTACTTTGTTGAAGCATCTTTGGCAGCGATTACAGCCTTGGGTTTGACGCTACAAGCTTGGCACACCTGTATTTGGGGAGTTTCTCCCATTCTTTTCTGCAGATCCTCTCAAGCTCTGTCAGGTTGGATGGGGAGCGTTGCTGCACAGCTATTTTCAGGTCTCTCCAGAGATGTTCGATCAGGTTCAAGTCCGGGCTCTTGTGCTTAGGGTCGTTGCCCTGTTGGAAGGTGAACCTTCACCCCAGTCTGTGGTCCTGAGCGCTCTGGAGCAGGTTTTCATCAAGGATCTCTGTACTTTGCTCCGTTCATCTTTCCCTCGATCCTGACTAGGTGCCTTGTTTCCTCCAGACGTGATGCTTGGCATTCAGGCCAAAGAGTTCCATCTTGGTTTCATCAGACCAGAGAATCTTGTTTCATCATCTGAGAGTCTTTTAGGTGCCTTTTGGCAAACACCAAACGGGCTGTCATGTGCCTTTTTACTGATGAGTGGCTTCTGTCAGGCCACTCTACCATTATGGCCTGATTGGTGAAGTGCTGCAGAGATGGTTGTCCTTCTGGAAGGTTCTCCCATCTACACAGAGGAACTCTGTAGCTCTGTCAGTGACCATCGGGTTCTTGGTCACCTCCCTGACCAAGTCCCTTCTCCCCTGATTGCTCAGTTTGGCCGGGAGGCCAGCTCTAAGAAGAGTCTTGGTGGTTCCAAACTTCTTCCATTTAAGAATGATGGAGGCCACTGTGTTCTCGGGGACCTTCAATGCTGCAGAAATGTTTTGGTCCCCTTCCCCAGATCTGTGTATCGACAGAATCCTGTCTCGGAGCTCTACAGACAATTCCTTCGACCTCATGGATTGGTTTTTGCTCTGACATGCACTGTCAACTGTGGGACCTTATATAGACAGGTGTGTTCCTTTCCAAATCCTGTCCAATCAATTGAATTGACCACAGGTGAACTCCAATCAAATTGTAGAAACATCTCAAGGATGATCAATGTAAACAGGATGCACCTGAGCGCAATTTCGTGTCTCATAGCAGAGAGTCTGAATACTTATGTAAATAAAGTACTTCTGTTTTTTTATTTTTAATACATTTGCAAACATTTCTGAAAACCTGTTTTTGCTTTGTCATTTTGATGTATTGTTTGTAGATTGAGGAAAAATATTAATTTAATCCATTTTAGAATAAGGCTGTAACAAAATGTGGAAAAAGTTAAGGCGTCTGAATGCTTTCCGAATGCACTGTATCTCTATGACGTATCTGTGTACCCATTTACACTCTGTCTGTAACGAACTACGTATATCTAAACTCAGCAACAAAAACAAACGTCTTCACTGTCAACTGCGTTTATTTTCAGCAAACTTAAATTGTGTAAATATTTGTATGAACATAAGATTCAACAACTGAGACATAAATTGAACAAGTTCCACAGACATGTGACTAACAGAAATGGAATAATATGTCCCTGTACAAAAGGGGGGTCAAAATCAAAAGTATCAGTCAGTATCTGGTGTGGCCACCAGCTGCATTAAGTACTGCAGTGCATCTCCTCATCATGGACTGCACCAGATTTGTCAGTTCTTGCTGTGAGATGTTAACCCACTCTTCCACCAAAGCACCTGCAAGTTCCCGGACATTTCTGGGGGGAATAGCCCTAGCCCTCACCCTCCGATCCAACAGGTCCCAGACGTGCTCAATGGGATTGAGATCCGGGCTCTTCACTGGCCATGGCAGAACACTGACATTCCTAAATCACGCACAGAACAAGCAGTATGGCTGGTGGCATTGTCATGCTGGAGGGCCATGTCAGGATGAGCCTGCAGGAAGGGTACCACATGAGGGAGGAGGATGTCTTCCCTGTAACGCACAGCGTTGAGATTGCCTACAATGACAACAAGCTCAGTCCGATGATGCTGTGACACACCGCCCCAGACCATGACGGACCCTCCACCTCCAAATCGACGCTCATTCCTTCGACGATAAACGCGAATCCGACCATCACCCCTGGTGAGACAAGACCGCGACTCCTCAGTGAAGAGCATTTTCTGCCAGTCCTGTCTGGTCCAGCGACGGTGGGTTTGTGTCCATAGGCGACGTTGTTGCCGGTGATGTCTGGTGAGACCCTGCCTTACAACAGGCCTACAAGCCCTCAGTCCAGCCTCTCTCAGCCTATTGCGGACAGTCTGAGTACTGATGGAGGGATTGTACGTTCCTGGTGTAACTCAGGCAGTTGTTGTTGCCATCCTGTACCTGTCCCGCAGGTGTGATGTTCGGATGTACCGATCCTGTGCAGGTGTTGTTACACGTGGTCTGCCACTGCGGGGACAATCAGCTGTCCGTCCCGTCTCCCTGTAGCGCTGTCTTAGGCGTCTCACAGTACAGACATTGCATTTTATTGATCTGCCACATCTGCAGTCCTCATGCCTCCTTGCAGCATGCCTAAGGCACGTTCACACAGATGAGAAGGGACCCTGGCCACATCTGCAGTCCTCATGCCTCCTTGCAGCCTGCCTAAGGCACGTTCACACAGATGAGAAGGGACCCTGGCCACATCTGCAAGTCCTCATGCCTCCTTGCAGCATGCCTAAGGCACGTTCACACAGATGAGAAGGGACCCTGGCCACATCTGCAGTCCTCATGCCTCCTTGCAGCATGCCTAAGGCACGTTCACACAGATGAGAAGGGACCCTGGCCACATCTGCAGTCCTCATGCCTCCTTGCAGCATGCCTAAGGCACGTTCACATAGATGAGAAGGGACCCTGGGCACATCTGCAAGTCCTCATGCCTCCTTGCAGCATGCCTAAGGCACGTTCACACAGATGAGAAGGGACCCTGGCCACATCTGCAGTCCGCATGCCTCCTTGCAGCATGCCTAAGGCACGTTCACACAGATGAGAAGGGACCCTGGGCATCTTTCTTTTGGTGTTTTTCAGAGTCAGTAGAAAGGCCTACCGTCTGTAAGTTGTTAGTGTCTTAACGACCGTTCCACAGGTGCGTGTTCATTAATTGTTTATGGTTCATTGAACAAGCATGGGAAACAGTGTTTAAACCCTTTACAATGAAGATCTGTGACGTTATTTGGATTTCTACTAATTATCTTTGAAAGACAGGGTCCTGAAAAAGGGACGTTTCTTTTTTTTGCTGAGTTTATCTACCCATTAACACTCTCTCTGTCTGTAACTAACTACGTATCTCTATGTACCCACTAACACTCTGTCTGTCTGTAACTAACTACGTATCTCTATGTACCCATTAACACTCTCTCTGTCTGTAACTAACGACGTATCTCTATGTACCCATTAACACCCTCTCTGTCTGTAACTAACTACGTATCTCTATGTACCCATAAACACTCTCTCTGTCTGTCTGTAACTAACTACGTATCTCTATGTACCCATTAACACTCTCTCTGTCTGTCTGTAACTAACTATGTATCTCTATGTACCCATTAACACTCTCTCTGTCTGTAACTAACTACGTATCTCTATGTACCCATTAACACTCTCTCTGTCTGTAACTAACTACGTATCTCTATGTACCCATTAACACTCTCTCTGTCTGTCTGTAACTAACTACGTATCTCTATGTACCCATTAACACTCTCTCTGTCTGTAACTAACTACGTATCTCTATGTACCCATTAACACTCTCTCTGTCTGTAACTAACTACGTATCTCTATGTACCCATTAACACTCTCTCTGTCTGTAACTAACTACGTATCTCTATGTACCCATTAACACCCTCTCTGTCTGTAACTAACTACGTATCTCTATGTACCCATTAACACCCTCTCTGTCTAACTACGTATCTCTATGTACCCATTAACACTCTCTGTCTGTAACTAACTACGTATCTCTATGTACCCATTAACACTCTCTCTGTCTAACTACCTATCTCTATGTACCCATTAACACGCTCTCTGTCTAACTACCTATCTCTATGTACCCATTAACACCCTCTCTGTCTGTCTGTAACTAACTACGTATCTCTATGTACCCATAAACACTCTCTCTGTCTGTCTGTAACTAACTACGTATCTCTATGTACCCATTAACACTCTCTCTGTCTGTCTGTAACTAACTACGTATCTCTATGTACCCATTAACACTCTCTCTGTCTGTAACTAA
Organism: Oncorhynchus mykiss; assembly: GCF_057628025.1. Classification (NCBI taxonomy): domain Eukaryota; kingdom Metazoa; phylum Chordata; class Actinopteri; order Salmoniformes; family Salmonidae; genus Oncorhynchus; species Oncorhynchus mykiss. Next base: position 58,634,138 of record NC_143042.1, on the reverse strand, counting down.
CTACGTATCTCTATGTACCCATTAACACTCTCTCTGTCTGTAACTAACTACGTATCTCTATGTACCCATTAACACTCTCTCTGTCTGTCTGTAACTAACTACGTATCTCTATGTACCCATTAACACTCTCTCTGTCTGTAACTAACTACGTATCTCTATGTACCCATTAACACCCTCTCTGTCTGTAACTAACTACGTATCTCTATGTACCCATTAACACCCTCTCTGTCTGTAACTAACTACGTATCTCTATGTACCCATTAACACCCTCTCTGTCTGTAACTAACTACGTATCTCTATGTACCCATTAACACCCTCTCTGTCTAACTACGTATCTCTATGTACCCATTAACACTCTCTGTCTGTAACTAACTACGTATCTCTATGTACCCATTAACACTCTCTCTGTCTAACTACCTATCTCTATGTACCCATTAACACGCTCTCTGTCTAACTACCTATCTCTATGTACCCATTAACACTCTCTCTCTGTCTGTAACTAACTACGTATCTCTATGTACCCATTAACACCCTCTCTGTCTAACTACGTATCTCTATGTACCCATTAACACTCTCTCTGTCTAACTACCTACATCTATGTACCCATTAACACCCTCTCTGTCTGTAACTAACTACCTATCTCTATGTACCCATTAACACTCTCTCTGTCTGTAACTAACTACGTATCTCTATGCACCCATTAACACTCTCTCTGTCTGTAACTAACTACGTATCTCTATGTACCCATTAACACCCTCTCTGTCTAACTACGTATCTCTATGTACCCATTAACACTCTCTCTGTCTAACTACCTATCTCTATGTACCCATTAACACTCTCTCTGTCTAACTACCTATCTCTATGTACCCATTAACACCCTCTCTGTCTGTAACTAACTACGTATCTCTATGTACCCATTAACACTCTCTCTGTCTAACTACCTATCTCTATGTACCCATTAACACTCTCTCTGTCTAACTACCTATCTCTATGTACCCATTAACACCCTCTCTGTCTGTAACTAACTACGTATCTCTATGTACCCATTAACACTCTCTCTGTCTAACTACCTATCTCTATGTACCCATTAACACTCTCTCTGTCTAACTACCTATCTCTATGTACCCATTAACACCCTCTCTGTCTGTAACTAACTACCTATCTCTATGTACCCATTAACACCCTCTCTGTCTAACTACGTATCTCTATGTACCCATTAACACTCTCTCTGTCTGTAACTAACTACCTATCTCTCTGTGAAGTATCTAACTATCTGGTCACAGGAGGGTTAAATATATTTTTGTACCCAGTAGTAAAGGGTAGGGGTGCTGCTGAGGGGACTGGCAAAGGGTAAGAGTGTGTGTGTGTGTGTGTGTGTGTGTGTGTGTGTGTGTGTGTGTTGGCCTTTCTCGCACCAAGTACAGTACAGTGAAACGGGTACATGATTGTGTGTTTGTTGGGTAGCTGGCCTTTTACTGTGAACCCAGAGCAGCTCACATTTCACCTTTAGCTGAACCTTGACCTTTACACCTTAGCTGGAAAGCTAGGGAGCGTCTGACATGAGGAGAGGAGAGAATGAATGAACGAATAGTTATTGGAAAAGTGATTTAGTCTATAACTACATTGCTTTAAGGGATGGATTCAAAGTGTGGGCCTATTGTACTGTTGACCATGTGCCTCTTAAAGGCGGCCTGAGAGGCAGACATGTTTGCTTCGTGAACCACCAAATGAGGTGTCTTTTGAGTTGTGACCCACCATAAGGGTTGAAGGTGGAAAACACACCAAAGTATAAACAAAAAGATACCATCTTAGCCGCAGACAGAGAATGTTGCAGTTTTAAAGCTAATCTTGTTTAATTCTACACGTTGCCATGGCTAAGGCAGTGTTCTAATGGCGTGTTGTAATGGCGTGTTCTAATGGCGTGTTGTGATGCAGTGTTCTAATGGCGTGTTGTGATGCAGTGTTCTAATGGCGTGTTGTAATGGTGTGTTGTAATGCAGTGTTGTAATGCAGTGTTGTAATGGCGTGTTGTAATGGTGTGTTGTAATGCAGTGTTGTAATGCAGTGTTGTAATGGCGTGTTGTAATGCAGTGTTGTAATGCAGTGTTGTAATGCAGTGTTGTAATGGCGTGTTGTAATGCAGTTTTCAAATGGCGTGTTGTAATGCAGTGTTGTAATGCAGTGTTGTAATGGCGTGTTGTAATGCAGTGTTCAAATGGCGTGTTGTAATGGTGTGTTGTAATGCAGTGTTGTAATGGCGTGTTGTAATGCAGTGTTCAAATGGCGTGTTGTAATGGTGTGTTGTAATGCAGTGTTGTAATGGCGTGTTGTAATGCAGTGTTGTAATGCAGTGTTGTAATGGCGTGTTGTAATGCAGTGTTCAAATGGCGTGTTGTAATGGCGTGTTGTAATGCAGTGTTGTAATGCAGTGTTGTAATGCAGTGTTGTAATGCAGTGTTGTAATGGCGTGTTGTAATGCAGTGTTCAAATGGCGTGTTGTAATGGTGTGTTGTAATGCAGTGTTGTAATGGCGTGTTGTAATGCAGTGTTGTAATGGCGTGTTGTAATGCAGTGTTCTAATGGTGTGTTGTAATGCAGTGTTTATTTATTTATTTATTTTATTTTACCTTTATTTAGTGTTTAGTGTTTATTTATTTAGTGTTGTAATGGTGTGTTCTAATGCCTTGTTGTAGTGTCGTGTTCTAATGCAGTGTTCTAATGCAGTGTTCTAATGCAGTGTTCTAATGCAGTGTTCTAATGCCGTGTTATAGTGCCGTGTTCTAATGCCGTGTTCTAATGCAGTGTTCTAATACAGTGTTCTAATGCTGTTACATTATAAAAACATCAATGGGGGCCTGATTGTCTAGCTTTAATTATGTTATTGTAAATTCTCCAAGATTATAGGCTATTACTAAAAAAAATATCAGTCCATTAGCTTTTCTACATACTTCTATTTGGGTTTAATCATTTAAGTTTAAACAAAGCGTTTTTCCATCCCTTTTATGCATCCCCCAATTTTTTTTCAATACACAAAAAATGTTATCCTACGGCTCACTTGGACCTGTGCCTCGACCCACAGCTTAGGAAGCACTGCACTACAATATCACTACCTCTACCTGACTAGTGTGGGCTCAAGGACCCTAATAGTAAGTCTCCCTGCTCCTGAAGAGCTGCAGTAAGGCCTTGTGCAGGGTTTAGTTCCAACCAAGCACCACATCACCTCCCCAACTCAACTCATTGATCAATATCAGTGATTGGATGAATTATACTAACTGGTTTTCCAGAAGCATCTGAAGTCTACGTTCACTGTTAGAACCTTCAGAGGAACATTGCTGATCACCAAAACCATTGTTATATATTTTGCTAAAGTAGAACTGTATCCATGTCTCAGTCCTAAAGTAGAGCTGTATCCATGTCTCAGTCCTAAAGTAGAGCTGTATCCATGTATCAGTCCTGTAGTAGAGCTGTATCCATGTCTCAGTCCTAATGTAGAGCTGTATCCATGTATCAGTCCTAAAGTAGAGCTGTATCCATGTATCAGTCCTAAAGTAGAGCCGTATCCTGTCCTAAAGTAGAGCTGTATCCATGTCTCAGTCCTAAAGTAGAGCTGTATCCATGTCTCAGTCCTAAAGTAGAGCCGTATCCTGTCCTAAAGTAGAGCTGTATCCATGTATCAGTCCTGTAGTAGAGCTGTATCCATGTCTCAGTCCTGTAGTAGAGCTGTATCCATGTCTCAGTCCTAAAGTAGAGCTGTATCCATGTCTCAGTCCTAAAGTAGAGCCGTATCCTGTCCTAAAGTAGAGCTGTATCCATGTCTCAGTCCTAAAGTAGAGCTGTATCCATGACTCAGTCCTAAAGTAGAGCTGTATCCTGTCCTAAAGTAGAGCTGTATCCATGTATCAGTCCTAAAGTAGAGCTGTAACCATGTATCAGTCCTAAAGTAAAGCTGTATCCATGTATCAGTCTTGTAGTAGAGCTGTATCCATGTCTCAGTCCTGTCGTAGAGCTGTATCCATGTCTCAGTCCTAAAGTAGAGCTGTATATGTCCTAAAGTAGAGCTGTGTCCATGTCTCAGTCCTAAAGTAGAGCTGTATCAGTCCTAAAGTAGAGCTGTATCCATGTATCAGTCCTGTAGTAGAGCTGAATCCATGTCTCAGTCCTAAAGTAGAGCTGTATCAGTCCTAAAGTAGAGCTGTATCCATGTATCAGTCCTAAAGTAGAGCTGTATCCTGTACTAAAGTAGAGCTGTATCCATGTCTCAGTCCTAAAGTAGAGCTGTATCCATGTATCAGTCCTAAAGTAGAGCTGTATCCTCTCCTAAAGTAGAGCTGTATCCATGTTTCAGTCCTAAAGTAGAGCTGTATCCATGTATCAGTCCTAAAGTATAGCTGTATCCATGTCTAAGTCCTAAAGTAGAGCTGTATCCATGTCTCAGCCCTAAAGTAGAGCTGTATCCTGTCCTAAAGTAGAGATGTATCCATGTATCAGTCCTAAAGTAGAGCTGTATCCTGTTCCAAAGTAGAGCTGTATCCATGTCTCAGTCCTAAAGTAGAGCTGTATCCATGTATCAGTCCGAAAGTAGAGCTGTATCCATGTATCAGTCCTGTAGTAGAGCTGTATCCATGTCTCAGTCCTGTAGTAGAGCTGTATCCATGTCTCAGTCCTAAAGTAGAGCTGTATCCTGTCCTAAAGTAGAGCTGTATCCATGTCTCAGTCCTAAAGTAGAGCTGTATCCATGACTCAGTCCTAAAGTAGAGCTGTATCCTGTCCTAAAGTAGAGCTGTATCCATGTCTCAGTCCTAAAGTAAAGCTGTGTCCATGTCTCAGTCCTGTAGTAGAGCTGTATCCATGTATCAGTCCTTTAGTAGAGCTGTATCAATGTATCAGTCCTGTAGTAGAGCTGTATCAGTCCTGTAGTAGAGCTGTATCCATGTATCAGTCCTGTAGTAGAGCTGTATCCATGTCTCAGTCCTAAAGTAGAGCTGTATCCATGTCTCAGTCCTAAAGTAGAGCTGTATCCTGTCCTAAAGTAGAGCTGTATCCATGTCTCAGTCCTAAAGTAGAGCTGTATCCATGTATCAGTCCTAAAGTAGAGCTTTATCCATGTATCAGTCCTAAAGTAGAGCTGTATCCTGTCCTAAAGTAGAGCTGTATCCATGTATCAGTCCTTTAGTAGAGCTGTATCAATGTATCAGTACTGTAGTAGTGCTGTATCAGTCCTGTAGTAGAGCTGTATCCATGTATCAGTCCTAAAGTAGAGCTGTATCCATGTATCAGTCCTAAAGTAGAGCTGTATCCATGTATCAGTCCTGTAGTAGAGCTGTATCCATGTATAAGTCATGTAGTAGAGCTGTATCCATGTATCAGTCCTGTAGTAGAGCTGTATCAATGTATCAGTCCTGTAGTAGAGCTGTATCAGTCCTGTAGTAGAGCTGTATCCATGTATCAGTCCTGTAGTAGAGCTGTATCCATGTCGCAGTCCTATAGTAGAGCTGTATCCTGTCCTAAAGTAGAGCTGTATCCATGTCGCAGTCCTGTAGTAGAGCTGTATCCTGTCCTAAAGTAGAGCTGGATCCATGTCTCAGTCCTGTAGTAGAGCTGTATCCATGTATCAGTCCTGTAGTAGAGCTGTATCCATGTATCAGTCCTGTAGTAGAGCTGTATCCATGTCTCAGTCCTGTAGTAGAGCTGTATCCATGTATCAGTCCTGTAGTAGAGCTGTATCCATGTATCAGTCCTGTAGTAGAGCTGTATCCATGTATCAGTCCTGTAGTAGAGCTGTATCCATGTCGCAGTCCTGTAGTAGAGCTGTATCCTGTCCTAATGTAGAGCTGTATCCATGTCGCAGTCCTGTAGTAGAGCTGTATCCTGTCCTAAAGTAGAGCTGTATCCATGTCGCAGTCCTGTAGTAGAGCTGTATCCTGTCCTAAAGTAGAGCTGTATCCATGTCTCAGTCCTGTAGTAGAGCTGTATCCATGTATCAGTCCTATAGTAGAGCTGTATCCATGTCGCAGTCCTGTAGTAGAGCTGTATCCTGTCCTAAAGTAGAGCTGTATCCATGTATCAGTCCTGTAGTAGAGCTGTATCAGTCCTGTAGTAGAGCTGTATCCATGTATCAGTCCTGTAGTAGAGCTGTATCCATGTATCAGTACTGTAGTAGAGCTGAATCCATGTATCAGTCCTGTAGTAGAGCTGTATCCATGTCTCAGTCCTGTAGTAGAGCTGTATCCATGTATCAGTCCTGTAGTAGAGCTGTATCCATGTCTCAGTCCTAAAGTAGAGCTATATCCATGTCTCAGTCCTAAAGTAGAGCTGTATCCTGTCCTAAAGTAGAGCTGTATCCATGTCTCAGTCCTAAAGTAGAGCTGTATCCATGTATCAGTCCTAAAGTAGAGCTGTATCCTGTCCTAAAGTAGAGCTGTATCCATGTATCAGTCCTTTAGTAGAGCTGTATCAATGTATCAGTACTGTAGTAGTGTTGTATCAGTCCTTTAGTAGAGCTGTATCAATGTATCAGTCCTGTAGTAGAGCTGTATCAGTCCTGTAGTAGAGCTGTATCCATGTATCAGTCCTAAAGTAGAGCTGTATCCATGTATCAGTCCTGTAGTAGAGCTGTATCCATGTATAAGTCATGTAGTAGAGCTGTATCCATGTATCAGTCCTGTAGTAGAGCTGTATCAATGTATCAGTCCTGTAGTAGAGCTGTATCAGTCCTGTAGTAGAGCTGTATCCATGTATCAGTCCTGTAGTAGAGCTGTATCCATGTCGCAGTCCTGTAGTAGAGCTGTATCCTGTCCTAAAGTAGAGCTGTATCCATGTCGCAGGCCTGTAGTAGAGCTGTATCCTGTCCTAAAGTAGAGCTGTATCCATGTCTCAGTCCTGTAGTAGAGCTGTATCCATGTATCAGTCATGTAGTAGAGCTGTATCCATGTCGCAGTCCTGTAGTAGAGCTGTATCCTGTCCTAAAGTAGAGCTGTATCCATGTATCAGTCCTGTAGTAGAGCTGTATCAGTCCTGTAGTAGAGCTGTATCCATGTATCAGTCCTGTAGTAGAGCTGTATCCATGTATCAGTCCTGTAGTAGAGCTGTATCCATGTCTCAGTCATATTCATGTGTTAATATGAACCCCCCTGTAAGTCAACAGTAGGCCTACATGTTTTAATTTGAAGAAAAAAACTCAAAAGTAATCTGAATTGTTATGTGATGCTCTTCAAATTCTCTTACATACTGTTGAATCATTTGGAGAGAGAAACTCAAAACATTATATATTTATGAATCATTTGGAGAGAAACTAAGAAACATATTATATATTGATTAATCATTTGGAGGGAAACATGTGTATTCGACACATTAACACAAACGCAGACATATCTCACCGTCATTTCAGTTTCTGCATTTTTCAGTGTGTCTGATAATTTCCCTTCCGTCCCTAAACCCTTGTCCTTATATGGGGGCGGCAGGCCACTAGTGGCTGTCTATAAAGCACCGGAGGAGGGACAGGGGTGTCACTTTCCAGAAGGACAGTCGGACAGCCAGCCAGCCGCATCAACCCCCCTCAACCCCCCTCAGGTACCATGCTTTCTGGGTTATTCGATTCGCTCTGCGTACACATTCATAGAAACTTCAGAAACATTTACAGGCCTAGGAAAGACCAACTTGTGTAGTTGTCAATTGAATGTTCCTCTTGCTTTGGCACTCTCAACTCTAGCCTTGTAACTGTGTTTGCTTATGTTCTATGACTGATAAACTTTAGAAACAATGAATACTTTAATGTTAGCCTTTGGGATTGAAGCAATGGGATATGTTCTTAGACATTGCAACTGTTAACATACAGTGTAGCCTAGTTCCCATGCGTCTGCGATTTAATTCGTTTTTCATCTTTTCAGTTTTTGTACACAAACCTCCTCCTGTGTGTTTGTAGCCGAATGACAACGTGATGACCTTCAGTTGAGGACACTAATCGTTCATGTGTTGTAAGCTACAAAGTTGAAGGCCTAGAATAAACTCTAATAATTAACTTGACTGTTACTCTCTGCAGATGGATCTGAGCTATACTACAGCCTGTATAGTAAAGCCCCAATATTGATTTAGGCATATATATTTATGACCAGCATGCAATTAAATATTGTAGCGGGATGACTTTAATTCACTTCCACATTTGCAGCGCATTTGATTATAGTCCAGGCCTACACTACATCTAACAGAGATAGTTTGCAGGATGTAGACTATAGCATCAGAGGGGGAGCAGGACACTGTTACATAATCTCCCGATAAAATGCCGTCTCACAATCACTGTCGGGCACTGCGCCGTTTCAGTTGCGTCACTGTGATGCTCTTTTGATGTTTCTGTGTGACGTTATACTTCATCATACATCTAATCTATTCAAACATTCTGTAAGTATCCAGGCAGTTACCAAGCACGCACTCTGTTTGATTCCTCACCGGACACAGTTGGTGTTGGGTGGAGTTATTGGCAGCTGAACCTGTAACGACCGTTATCTGCTGTCATCTAACAGGGAGAGTGAGAGAGACCAGTGTGCTGTCTTTGTGTGAAGGACATGAAGGTTGTTGTTTCAGCCTCTCTTGCATCTCTACACTCTTAGAAAAAAAGTGTTCCAAAGTGTTCTGCAGCTATCCCCATAAGAGAACCCTTTATGGTTCCAGATAGAACTCTTTAGTGTTCCATGTAGACCCAAAAGGGGTTTAGTGTCTCCTAGGGCTGGCCCCATTTAGTGTCTCCTAGGGCTGGCCCCATTTAGTGTTTCCTAGGGCTGGCCCCATTTAGTGTCTCCTAGGGCTGGCCCCATTTAGTGTCTCCTAGGGCTGGCCCCATTTAGTGTCTCCTAGGGCTGGCCCCATTTAGTGTCTCCTAGGGCTGGCCCCATTTAGTGTCTCCTAGGGCTGGCCCCATTTAGTGTCTCCTAGGGCTGGCCCCATTTAGTGTCTCCTAGGGCTGGCCCCATTTAGTGTCTCCTAGGGCTGGCCCCATTTAGTGTCTCCTAGGGCTGGCCCCATTTAGTCTACTGGTCAATAGGCTGCTGGTCGACCAATATTTCTTTAGTTGAGTAGCAAAAAATAAAAAAAGAATCATGACGCCTGTCTGAGTGGACTGATCCATTGTGGAGGCTGTGGGGATGG
>NC_143042.1:58565000-58620000 GCF_057628025.1 Oncorhynchus mykiss | reverse complement strand
TTAGCAATATGCATATTCACACAGTCCACCTGCCCCCCACTCCTTCCTGCCTGCTCCTGCCCCCCTTACCCTCCTGCCTCCTCATGCCCCCCCCACCTCTTGCCCCCCTGCTCTTCCTGCCTCCCCCTCCCTCTTGCCTCCCTCACTCCCCCTGCCTCATGCCCCCCCCCCCAACCTCCTGCCCCCCTGCTCTTCCTGCCTCCCCCTCCCTCTTGCCTCCCTCACTCCCCCTGCCTCATGCCTCTCCCCCTCCTGTAGCTAAGTTTGGAGCCAATGCCATCCTGGGCGTGTCTCTGGCGGTCTGCAAGGCAGGAGCAGCAGAGAAGGGAGTGCCCCTGTACCGACACATCGCTGACCTGGCCGGACACAAGGACGTCATCCTGCCCTGCCCCGTGAGTACAGGTTTAACCTTTAACCCTGACCCCTGCCCCCTCATATACCTACCTATATAATATAACCAGGACATCACCCTGTCCCATGAGTACATATACCTTCATATTTACAACTACCTTTATACTTGATGTACAGTATATTGTCAGCTTTGAAATGAAAAATAAATAAAATGGCTAACATATCAAATTAGAAATGACATTTCCTAAAGAAAATATGTGTTCTTGCCTGCCCTAACTCCAGGCCTTCAACGTGATCAACGGTGGTAGCCATGCTGGTAACAAGCTGGCCATGCAGGAGTTCATGATCCTGCCCATCGGAGCGTCCAACTTCCACGAGGCCATGAGGATCGGAGCTGAGGTTTACCACAACCTGAAGAACGTGATCAAGGCCAAGTACGGAAAGGATGCCACCAACGTAGGAGATGAGGGCGGCTTTGCACCCAACATCCTGGAGAACAACGAGGGTAAGAGTTTATAGGGCACCCTGTAGGAGCTGCGCCACAGGGACTATTACTATAGGACCCCCTTGTGGAGCTGCACCACAGGGACTATTCTAAAGGGCCCCCTGGCGGAGGTGTGTGATACTTTAACCCTTTCTTCTCCCTCCAGCTCTGGAGCTCCTGAAGTCAGCCATTGAGAAGGCCGGCTACCCAGACAAGATCATCATCGGCATGGACGTGGCCGCCTCTGAGTTCTACAAGGCAGGAAAGTACGACCTAGACTTCAAGTCACCTGACGACCCTGCCAGGTACATCACCGGGGATCAGCTGGGAGATCTGTACAAGAGCTTCATCAAGGGATATCCCGGTGCGTAGAGAAACACACAGTATATACACCCTTCCCCTCTAACTCCTCATCCTCCTCTCCAGTCCAGTCCATTGAGGATCCCTTCCCCTCTAACTCCTCTCCTCTTCCTCCAGTCCAGTCCATTGAGGATCCCTTCGATCAGGATGATTGGGCTGCATGGTCAAAGTTCACCGCCGCCGTCGACATCCAGGTGGGTCCAGTTTGTTTGTCTTCAGCTCCTCCTATATCTATAGGGGTCTAACTCTGTGGGTCCCTATATCTATAGGGGTCTAACATCCAGGTGGGTCCAGTTTGTTTGTCTTCAGCTCCTCCTATATCTATAGGGGTCTAACTCTGTGGGTCCCTATATCTATAGGGGTCTAACATCCAGGTGGGTCCAGTTTGTTTGTCTTCAGCTCCTCCTATATCTATAGGGGTCTAACTCTGTGGGTCCCTATATCTATAGGGGTCTAACATCCAGGTGGGTCCAGTTTGTTTGTCTTCAGCTCCTCCTATATCTATAGGGGTCTAACTCTGTGGGTCCCTATATCTATAGGGGTCTAACATCCAGGTGGGTCCAGTTTGTTTGTCTTCAGCTCTTCCTCTATCTATAGGGGTCTAACTCTGTGGGTCCCTATATCTATAGGGGTCTAACATCCAGGTGGGTCCAGTTTGTTTGTCTTCAGCTCCTCCTATATCTATAGGGGTCTAACTCTGTGGGTCCCTATATCTATAGGGGTCTAACATCCAGGTGGGTCCAGTTTGTTTGTCTTCAGCTCCTCCTATATCTATAGGGGTCTAACTCTGTGGGTCCCTATATCTATAGGGGTCTAACATCCAGGTGGGTCCAGTTTGTTTGTCTTCAGCTCCTCCTATATCTATAGGGGTCTAACTCTGTGGGTCCCTATATCTATAGGGGTCTAACATCCAGGTGGGTCCAGTTTGTTTGTCTTCAGCTCCTCCTATATCTATAGGGGTCTAACTCTGTGGGTCCCTATATCTATAGGGGTCTAACATCCAGGTGGGTCCAGTTTGTTTGTCTTCAGCTCCTCCTATATCTATAGGGGTCTAACTCTGTGGGTCCCTATATCTATAGGGGTCTAACATCCAGGTGGGTCCAGTTTGTTTGTCTTCAGCTCTTCCTCTATCTATAGGGGTCTAACTCTGTGGGTCCCTATATCTATAGGGGTCTAACATCCAGGTGGGTCCAGTTTGTTTGTCTTCAGCTCCTCCTATATCTATAGGGGTCTAACTCTGTGGGTCCCTATATCTATAGGGGTCTAACATCCAGGTGGGTCCAGTTTGTTTGTCTTCAGCTCCTCCTATATCTATAGGGGTCTAACTCTGTGGGTCCCTATATCTATAGGGGTCTAACATCCAGGTGGGTCCAGTTTGTTTGTCTTCAGCTCCTCCTATATCTATAGGGGTCTAACTCTGTGGGTCCCTATATCTATAGGGGTCTAACTCTGTGGGTCCCTATATCTATAGGGGTCTAACATCCAGGTGGGTCCAGTTTGTTTGTCTTCAGCTCTTCCTCTATCTATAGGGGTCTAACTCTGTGGGTCCCTATATCTATAGGGGTCTAACATCCAGGTGGGTCCAGTTTGTTTGTCTTCAGCTCCTCCTATATCTATAGGGGTCTAACTCTGTGGGTCCCTATATCTATAGGGGTCTAACATCCAGGTGGGTCCAGTTTGTTTGTCTTCAGCTCTTCCTCTATCTATAGGGGTCTAACTCTGTGGGTCCCTATATCTATAGGGGTCTAACATTTTAACGTAACCCCTGGTGACAGCCAATACAAAATTGCAAAGGGGTGGAGAGAAAAAATTCTCTTTTACATCACATTTCCTGCAGTTCTACACATTTTGGCTTAGGGTTCAGGCAAATGTTTGCAGTTTCTAATATATTAACTGATCAATGGGCCCCACCCCGGTCGGTAATTCGACCATGCCCCAAGATTAGATAGCTGGCCGAAAAAAAGCTTATTTTTTTTATTTTTGATGCATGGCAGCAAAGCCACTACACAACACAATAATTCCACTATAGCGGTGAGACGGTGCCCACAAACTGTTAGGGCCTACATAAAGCTGTCCCAACAGCAGAGTCCTATCAGCGGAGCCTTGTCTGGCAGCGAAACAGTTCATTTAGCCTCACTGCCTGACTTTTTATTTTACCTTTATTTAACAAGGCAAGTCAGTTAAGAACAAATTCTTATTTTCAATGACAGCCTAGTGGGTTAAATGCCTTGCAGAACGACAGATTTTTACCTTGTCAGCTCGGGGATTTGAACTTGCAACCTTCCGGTTACTAGTCCAACGCTCTAACCACTAGGCTACCCTGAGGAGCGATGCTAGATAATGTTGTTGTGTCTGGAGGAGGGATGCTAGATAATGTTGTTGGGTCTGGAGGAGGGATGCTAGATAATGTTGTTGGGTCTGGAGGAGGGATGCTAGATAATGTTGTTGGGTCTGGAGGAGGGATGCTAGATAATGTTGTTGGGTCTGGAGGAGGGATGCTAGATAATGTTGTTGGGTCTGGAGGAGGGATGCTAGATAATATTGTTGGGTCTGGAGGAGGGATGCTAGATAATGTTGGGTCTGGAGGAGGGATGCTAGATAATGTTGTGTCTGGAGGAGGGATGCTAGATAATGTTGTTGGGTCTGGAGGAGGGATGCTAGATAATGTTGGGTCTGGAGGAGGGATGCTAGATAATGTTGTTGGGTCTGGAGGAGGGATGCTAGATAATGTTGGGTCTGGAGGAGGGATGCTAGATAATGTTGGGTCTGGAGGAGGGATGCTAGATAATGTTCGGTTCAAAAATAATTTCGGCATTCGTTATTATTTAGAATAATGCGTTTTTTTAGCGAGTTACACATCCACAAGGAGTCAGTAGAAATTATATTAGTTTAAGCAAGTACATACCTGTACACAGCCCATCTGTAAACATCCACCTTCCTCATTCCCATATTTTGTTTTTGTTTTTCTGCTCTTTTGCACCCCAGTATCTCTACTTGCACATCTGTCACTCCAGTGTTAATTGCTATATTGTAATTACTTCACCACTATGGCCTATTTATTGCCTTACCTCCCTATCTTACCTCATATGTACACACTGTATATAGACTTTCCTATTGTGTTATTGACTGTACGTTTATTTATGTGTAACTCTGTGTTGTTGTTTGTGTCACACTGCTTTGCTTAATCTTGGCCAGGTCGCAGTTGTAAATGAGAACTTGTTCTCAACTGGCCTACCTGGTTAAATAAAGGTGTTCTCAACTGGCCACCTGGTTAAATAAAGGTGTTCTCAACTGGCCACCTGGTTAAATAAAGGTGTAAAAAAATCTGTATGTTATTCTACAGGTGGTGGGAGATGATCTGACAGTGACCAACCCCAAGCGTATCCAGCAGGCTGTGGAGAAGAAGGCCTGTAACTGCCTGCTCCTCAAGGTCAACCAGATCGGCTCCGTCACAGAGTCCATCAAGGCGTAAGTATAGGGCCCCCTCGCAGAGCTGCCCTACAGGGACTATATTACAGGGCCCCCTGCTGGAGCTGCGCTACAGGCACTATATTACAGGACCTTCTAGTGGAGCTGCACCGCAAGGACTATATTACAGGTTCCCCTACTGGAGCTGTGTTACGGGCACTATATTACAGGGCCCCCTGCTGGAGCTGCACCACAGGCACTATATTACAGGGCCCCCTGCTGGAGCTGCGCAACAGGCACTATATTACAGGGCCCCCTGCTGGAGCTGCACCACAGGCACTATATTACATGGACAAATTGACCATCTCTTATGTGAAACGGGTGTAGTAGTGACTAGGCTTCTCATTATATAGTATTAGTTCATTTTTTGCTTTGAGATTTCTTTCCGTTATGAAAAGTACTTCAGAAGTTTAAATAATAATTTTGTATTATTCTTACAGGTGTAAGCTGGCCCAGTCTAACGGATGGGGTGTGATGGTGTCTCATCGCTCCGGAGAGACAGAGGATACTTTCATCGCTGACCTGGTGGTCGGACTCTGCACTGGACAGATCAAGACTGGGGCCCCCTGTAGATCAGAACGTCTGGCCAAATACAACCAGCTGATGAGGTTAGTTACACTAACCCTAGTTAATACTATAGCCTTAATACACTGATGCCCTACAGGAAAACACCAGCTACTGCACACCGACTCAGTTAATATATGTAGTGTAATGGTAGACTGACCCCTACAGGAAAACACCAGCTACTGCACCCTGACTGACTTTATACTAAGTTACTACTGTAGTGTATACCATATATAGATACAGTATATACAGTGGGGTAAAAAAGTATTTAGTCAGCCACCTATTGTGCAAGTTATCCCACTTAAAAAGATGAGAGGCCTGTAATTTTCATCATAGGTACACTTCAACTATGACAGACAAAATGAGAAACAAAAATCCAGAAAATCACATTGTAGGTTTTTTAATGAATTTATTTGCAAATTATGGTGGAAAATAAGTATTTGGTCACCTACAAACAAGCAAGATTTCTGGCTCTCACAGACCTGTAACTTCTTCTTTAAGAGGCTCCTCTGTCCTCCACTTGTGACCTGTATTAATGGCACCTGTTTGAACTTGTTATCAATATAAAAGACATCTGTCCACAACCTCAAACAGTCACACTCCAAACTCCACTATGGCCAAGACCAAAGAGCTGTCAAAGGACACCAGAAACAAAATTGTAGACCTGCACCAGGCTGGGAAGACTGAATCTGCAATAGGTAAGCAGCTTGGCTTGAAGAAATCAACTGTGGGAGCAATTATTAGGAAATGGAAGACATACAAGACCACTGATAATCTCCCTCGATCTGGGGCTCCACGCAAGATCTCACCCCGTGGGGTCAAAATGATCACAAGAACGGTGAGCCGAGAACCACACAGGGGGACCTAGTGAATGACCTGCAGAGAGCTGGGACCAAAGTAACAAAGCCTACCATCAGTAACACACTACGCCGCCAGGGACTCAAATCCTGCAGTACCAGACGTGTCCCCCTGCTTAAGCCAGTACATGTCCAGGCCCGTCTGAAGTTTGCTAGAGAGCATTTGGATGATCCAGAAGAAGATTGGGAGAATGTCATATGGTCAGATGAAACCAAAATAGAACTTCTTGGTAAAACTCAACTCATCGTGTTTGGAGGACAAAGAATGCTGAGTTGCAGCCAAAGAATACAGTACCTACTGTGAAGCATGGGGGTGTTAACATCATGCTTTGGGGCTGTTTTTCTGCAAAGGGACCAGGACGACTGATCCGTGTAAAGGAAAGAATGAATGGGGCCATGTATCGGGAGATTTTGAGTGAAAACCTCCTTCCATCAGCAAGGGCATTGTAGATGAAACGTGACTGGGTCTTTCAGCATGACAATGATCCCAAACACACCACCAGGGCAACGAAGGAGTGGCTTCGTAAGAAGCATTTCAAGGTCCTGGAGTGGCCTAGCTAGTCTCCAGATCTCAACCCCATAGAAAATCTTTGGAGGGAGTTGAAAGTCCGTGTTGCCCAGCAACAGCCCCAAAACATCACTGCTCTAGAGGAGATCTGCATGGAGGAATGGGCCAAAATACCAGCAACAGTGTGTGAAAACCTTTTGAAGACTTACAGAAAACGTTTGACCTCTGTCATTGCCAACAAAGGGTATATAACAAAATATTGGGAAACTTTTGTTATTGACCAAATACTTATTTTCCACCATAATTTGCAAATAAATTCATAAAAAATCCTACAATGTGATTTTTCTAGATTTTTTTTTCTTCTCATTTTGTCTGTCATAGTTGAAGTCTACCTACGAAAATTACAGGCCTCATCTTTTTAAGTGGGAGAACTTGCACAATTGGTGGCTGACTAAATACTTTTTTGCCCCACTGTGTGTGTGTATATACATACCAGATGTGTTCAATTCAAACTGCTGGACAAGATTTTCTGTTGCAAAGATGAAGGATCCTGACCTCTAATCCCTGACTTATGTCCTTCAGGATTGAAGAGGAGCTTGGAAACAAGGCCAAGTTCGCCGGCAAGGACTACCGTCACCCCAAAATCAACTAAACCCTCCATCTCCTCCTTTAATCCCTCTACCACCGCTGACTGTCTACCCTCCTCTTGGGGTCAGAAGAAGACAAATTTCCACTTTTTATGTTTTTTATCTTCGGCCCTTCCATCCCCCCCCCCCCCCCCCCCCCGTTACGAGTGACTGTTTTGACGAAACGTGAGAAATAAAACCAAACTAAATTTAAAGTGGTGCTCACCTGTCTTTATTGAATGTGCTGCTCTGATCCACATCACTGACTACTGTGTGTAAATGGTTCCAATTGGCTCTTACATCTCCCACCCCCCTCCGCTCCCCGTAACAATTCCCCAGGTCGTTGATGTAAATGAGAATGTTTTCTCAGTCAAATTACCGGGTTAAATATGTTTTTTTTTATAAAACAAATGTAGTGATCTATTTAGACCAGAGGGACTGAACTAGTGGTGTCTGGTATAGAGGGATAGAACTAGTGGTGTCTAGTATAGAGGGACTGAACTAGTGGTGTCTGGTATAGGGGGACTGAACTAGTGGTGTCTGGTATAGAGGGACTGAACTAGTGGTGTCTGGTATAGTGGGACAGAACTAGTGGTGTCTGGTATAGAGGGACAGAACTAGTGGTGTCTAGTATAGGGGGACAGAACTAGTGGTGTCTGGTATAGAGGGACAGAACTAGTGGTGTCTGGTATAGGGGGACAGAACTAGTGGTGTCTAGTATAGGGGGACAGAACTAGTGGTGTCTGGTATAGGGGGACAGAACTAGTGGTGTCTAGTATAGAGGGACAGAACTAGTGGTGTCTGGTATAGGGGGATATAACTAGTGGTGTCTGGTATAGAGGGACAGAACTAGTGGTGTCTAGTATAGGGGGACAGAACTAGTGGTGTCTGGTATAGAGGGACAGAACTAGTGGTGTCTAGTATAGGGGGACAGAACTAGTGGTGTCTGGTATAGAGGGACAGAACTAGTGGTGTCTGGTATAGGGGGACAGAACTAGTGGTGTCTAGTATAGGGGGACAGAACTAGTGGTGTCTGGTATAGAGGGACAGAACTAGTGGTGTCTAGTATAGAGGGACAGAACTAGTGGTGTCTGGTATAGGGGGACAGAACTAGTGGTGTCTAGTATAGGGGGACAGAACTAGTGGTGTCTGGTATAGAGGGACAGAACTAGTGGTGTCTAGTATAGAGGGACTGAACTAGTGGTGTCTGGTATAGGGGGACTGAACTAGTGGTGTCTGGTATAGAGGGACAGAACTAGTGGTGTCTAGTATAGGGGGACAGAACTAGTGGTGTCTGGTATAGAGGGACAGAACTAGTGGTGTCTGGTATAGGGGGATAGAACTAGTGGTGTCTGGTATAGAGGGACAGAACTAGTGGTGTCTAGTATAGGGGGACAGAACTAGTGGTGTCTGGTATAGAGGGACAGAACTAGTGGTGTCTGGTATAGGGGGACAGAACTAGTGGTGTCTAGTATAGGGGGACAGAACTAGTGGTGTCTGGTATAGAGGGACAGAACTAGTGGTGTCTAGTATAGAGGGACTGAACTAGTGGTGTCTGGTATAGGGGGACTGAACTAGTGGTGTCTGGTATAGAGGGATAGAACTAGTGGTGTCTAGTATAGAGGGACTGAACTAGTGGTGTCTGGTATAGGGGGACTGAACTAGTGGTGTCTGGTATAGAGGGACTGAACTAGTGGTGTCTGGTATAGTGGGACAGAACTAGTGGTGTCTAGTATAGAGGGACAGAACTAGTGGTGTCTGGTATAGGGGGATAGAACTAGTGGTGTCTGGTATAGAGGGACAGAACTAGTGGTGTCTAGTATAGGGGGACAGAACTAGTGGTGTCTGGTATAGAGGGACAGAACTAGTGGTGTCTGGTATAGGGGGACAGAACTAGTGGTGTCTAGTATAGGGGGACAGAACTAGTGGTGTCTGGTATAGAGGGACAGAACTAGTGGTGTCTAGTATAGAGGGACTGAACTAGTGGTGTCTGGTATAGGGGGACTGAACTAGTGGTGTCTGGTATAGAGGGATAGAACTAGTGGTGTCTAGTATAGAGGGACTGAACTAGTGGTGTCTGGTATAGGGGGACTGAACTAGTGGTGTCTGGTATAGAGGGACTGAACTAGTGGTGTCTGGTATAGTGGGACAGAACTAGTGGTGTCTAGTATAGAGGGACAGAACTAGTGGTGTCTGGTATAGGGGGATAGAACTAGTGGTGTCTGGTATAGAGGGACAGAACTAGTGGTGTCTAGTATAGGGGGACAGAACTAGTGGTGTCTGGTATAGAGGGACAGAACTAGTGGTGTCTGGTATAGGGGGACAGAACTAGTGGTGTCTAGTATAGGGGGACAGAACTAGTGGTGTCTGGTATAGAGGGACAGAACTAGTGGTGTCTGGTATAGGGGGACAGAACTAGTGGTGTCTGGTATAGGGGGACAGAACTAGTGGTGTCTGGTATAGGGGGACAGAACTAGTGGTGTCTGGTATAGGGGGACAGAACTAGTGGTGTCTGGTATAGGGGGACAGAACTAGTGGTGTCTAGTATAGGGGGACAGAACTAGTGGTGTCTAGTATAGAGGGACAGAACTAGTGGTGTCTGGTATAGGGGGACAGAACTAGTGGTGTCTAGTATAGGGGGACAGAACTAGTGGTGTCTGGTATAGAGGGACAGAACTAGTGGTGTCTGGTATAGAGGGACAGAACTAGTGGTGTCTGGTATAGAGGGACTGAACTAGTGGTGTCTGGTATAGAGGGACAGAACTAGTGGTGTCTGGTATAGGGGGACAGAACTAGTGGTGTCTGGTATAGGGGGACAGAACTAGTGGTGTCTAGTATAGAGGGACAGAACTAGTGGTGTCTAGTATAGGGGGATAGAACTAGTGGTGTCTGGTATAGAGGGACAGAACTAGTGGTGTCTGGTATAGGGGGACAGAACTAGTGGTGTCTGGTATAGAGGGATAGAACTAGTGGTGTCTAGTATAGAGGGATAGAACTAGTGGTGTCTGGTATAGGGGGATAGAACAAGTGGTGTCTGGTATAGTGGGATAGAACTAGTGGTGTCTGGTATAGGGGGATAGAACTAGTGGTGTCTAGTATAGGGGGACTGAACTAGTGGTGTCTAGTATAGGGGGACTGAACTAGTGGTGTCTGGTATAGGGGGACAGAACTAGTGGTGTCTGGTATAGGGGGATAGAACTAGTGGTGTCTGGTATAGGGGGACAGAACTAGTGGTGTCTGGTATAGGGGGATAGAACTAGTGGTGTCTGGTATAGGGGGACAGAACTAGTGGTGTCTAGTATAGGGGGACAGAACTAGTGGTGTCTGGTATAGGGGGATAGAACTAGTGGTGTCTGGTATAGGGGGACAGAACTAGTGGTGTCTGGTATAGGGGGACAGAACTAGTGGTGTCTAGTATAGGGGGACTGAACTAGTGGTGTCTAGTATAGGGGGACATAACTAGTGGTGTCTGGTATAGGGGGACAGAACTAGTGGTGTCTAGTATAGGGGGACTGAACTAGTGGTGTCTGGTATAGTGGGATAGAACTAGTGGTGTCTGGTATAGGGGGATAGAACTAGTGGTGTCTAGTATAGGGGGACTGAACTAGTGGTGTCTAGTATAGGGGGACTGAATTAGTGGTGTCTGGTATAGGGGGATAGAACTAGAGGTGTCTGGTATAGTGGGATAGAACTAGTGGTGTCTGGTATAGGGGGACAGAACTAGTGGTGTCTAGTATAGGGGGATAGAACTAGAGGTGTCTGGTATAGTGGGATAGAACTAGTGGTGTCTGGTATAGGGGGATAGAACTAGTGGTGTCTAGTATAGGGGGATAGAACTAGAGGTGTCTGGTATAGGGGGATAGAACTAGTGGTGTCTGGTATAGGGGGACATAACTAGTGGTGTCTGGTATAGGGGGACAGAACTAGTGGTGTCTGGTATAGGGGGACATAACTAGTGGTGTCTGGTATAGGGGGATAGAACTAGAGGTGTCTGGTATAGTGGGATAGAACTAGTGGTGTCTGGTATAGGGGGATAGAACTAGTGGTGTCTAGTATAGGGGGATAGAACTAGAGGTGTCTGGTATAGTGGGATAGAACTAGTGGTGTCTGGTATAGGGGGATAGAACTAGTGGTGTCTAGTATAGGGGGACTGAACTAGTGGTGTCTAGTATAGGGGGACAGAACTAGTGGTGTCTGGTATAGGGGGACTGAACTAGTGGTGTCTGGTATAGGGGGATAGAACTAGAGGTGTCTGGTATAGTGGGATAGAACTAGTGGTGTCTGGTATAGGGGGATAGAACTAGTGGTGTCTAGTATAGGGGGACTGAACTAGTGGTGTCTAGTATAGGGGGACAGAACTAGTGGTGTCTGGTATAGGGGGACAGAACTAGTGGTGTCTAGTATAGGGGGACTGAACTAGTGGTGTCTAGTATAGGGGGACAGAACTAGTGGTGTCTGGTATAGGGGGACAGAACTAGTGGTGTCTGGTATAGGGGGACAGAACTAGTGGTGTCTGGTATAGGGGGACAGAACTAGTGGTGTCTGGTATAGGGGGACAGAACTAGTGGTGTCTGGTATAGGGGGACAGAACTAGTGGTGTCTGGTATAGGGGGACAGAACTAGTGGTGTCTAGTATAGGGGGACTGAACTAGTGGTGTCTGGTATAGGGGGATAGAACTAGTGGTGTCTGGTATAGTGGGATAGAACTAGTGGTGTCTGGTATAGGGGGATAGAACTAGTGGTGTCTAGTATAGGGGGACTGAACTAGTGGTGTCTAGTATAGGGGGACAGAACTAGTGGTGTCTGGTATAGGGGGACAGAACTAGTGGTGTCTAGTATAGGGGGACTGAACTAGTGGTGTCTAGTATAGGGGGACAGAACTAGTGGTGTCTGGTATAGGGGGACAGAACTAGTGGTGTCTGGTATAGGGGGACAGAACTAGTGGTGTCTGGTATAGGGGGACAGAACTAGTGGTGTCTGGTATAGGGGGACAGAACTAGTGGTGTCTGGTATAGGGGGACAGAACTAGTGGTGTCTGGTATAGGGGGACAGAACTAGTGGTGTATAGTGGGATAGAACTAGTGGTGTCTAGTATAGGGGGACTGAACTAGTGGTGTCTAGTATAGGGGGACAGAACTAGTGGTGTCTGGTATAGGGGGACAGAACTAGTGGTGTCTGGTATAGGGGGACAGAACTAGTGGTGTCTGGTATAGGGGGACAGAACTAGTGGTGTCTGGTATAGGGGGACAGAACTAGTGGTGCCTGGTATAGGGGGACAGAACTAGTGGTGTCTGGTATAGGGGGACAGAACTAGTGGTGTCTGGTATAGGGGGACAGAACTAGTGGTGTCTGGTATAGGGGGACAGAACTAGTGGTGTCTAGTATAGGGGGACAGAACTAGTGGTGTCTGGTATAGGGGGACAGAACTAGTGGTGTCTAGTATAGGGGGATAGAACTAGTGGTGTCTGGTATAGGGGGACTGAACTAGTGGTGTCTAGTATAGGGGGACTGAACTAGTGGTGTCTGGTATAGGGGGACAGAACTAGTGGTGTCTGGTATAGGGGGACAGAACTAGTGGTGTCTAGTATAGGGGGACTGAACTAGTGGTGTCTGGTATAGGGGGATAGAACTAGAGGTGTCTGGTATAGTGGGATAGAACTAGTGGTGTCTGGTATAGGGGGATAGAACTAGTGGTGTCTAGTATAGGGGGACTGAACTAGTGGTGTCTAGTATAGGGGGACAGAACTAGTGGTGTCTGGTATAGGGGGACAGAACTAGTGGTGTCTAGTATAGGGGGACTGAACTAGTGGTGTCTAGTATAGGGGGACAGAACTAGTGGTGTCTGGTATAGGGGGACAGAACTAGTGGTGTCTGGTATAGGGGGACAGAACTAGTGGTGTCTGGTATAGGGGGACAGAACTAGTGGTGTCTGGTATAGGGGGACAGAACTAGTGGTGTCTGGTATAGGGGGACAGAACTAGTGGTGTATAGTGGGATAGAACTAGTGGTGTCTAGTATAGGGGGACTGAACTAGTGGTGTCTAGTATAGGGGGACAGAACTAGTGGTGTCTGGTATAGGGGGACAGAACTAGTGGTGTCTGGTATAGGGGGACAGAACTAGTGGTGTCTGGTATAGGGGGACAGAACTAGTGGTGCCTGGTATAGTGGGACAGAACTAGTGGTGTCTGGTATAGGGGGACAGAACTAGTGGTGTCTGGTATAGGGGGACAGAACTAGTGGTGTCTGGTATAGGGGGACAGAACTAGTGGTGTCTGGTATAGGGGGATAGAACTAGTGGTGTCTAGTATAGGGGGACTGAACTAGTGGTGTCTGGTATAGGGGGACAGAACTAGTGGTGCCTGGTATAGGGGGACAGAACTAGTGGTGTCTAGTATAGGGGGACTGAACTAGTGGTGTCTAGTTTGGTGGGACAGAACTAGTGGTGTCTGGTATAGGGGGACAGAACTAGTGGTGTCTGGTATAGGGGGACAGAACTAGTGGTGTCTGGTATAGGGGGACAGAACTAGTGGTGCCTGGTATAGGGGGACAGAACTAGTGGTGTCTGGTATAGGGGGACAGAACTAGTGGTGTCTGGTATAGGGGGACAGAACTAGTGGTGTCTGGTATAGGGGGACAGAACTAGTGGTGTCTGGTATAGGGGGACAGAACTAGTGGTGCCTGGTATAGGGGGACAGAACTAGTGGTGCCTGGTATAGGGGGACAGAACTAGTGGTGTCTGGTATAGGGGGACAGAACTAGTGGTGTCTGGTATAGGGGGACAGAACTAGTGGTGTCTGGTATAGGGGGACAGAACTAGTGGTGTCTGGTATAGGGGGACTGAACTAGTGGTGTCTGGTATAGGGGGACAGAACGAGTGGTGTCTGGTATAGGGGGATAGAACTAGTGGTGTATAGTGGGATAGAACTTGTGGTGTCTGGTATAGGGGGATAGAACTAGTGGTGTATAGTGGGATAGAACTAGTGGTGTCTGGTATAGTGGGATAGAACTAGTGGTGTCTGGTATAGGGGGACAGAACTAGTGGTGTCTGGTATAGGGGGACAGAACTAGTGGTGTCTGGTATAGGGGGACTGAACTAGTGGTGTCTAGTATAGGGGGACTGAACTAGTGGTGTCTGGTATAGGGGGACAGAACTAGTGGTGGCTGGTATAGGGGGATAGAACTAGTGGTGTCTGGTATAGGGGGACAGAACTAGTGGTGTCTGGTATAGGGGGATAGAACTAGTGGTGTCTGGTATAGGGGGACAGAACTAGTGGTGTCTAGTATAGGGGGACAGAACTAGTGGTGTCTGGTATAGGGGGATAGAACTAGTGGTGTCTGGTATAGGGGGACAGAACTAGTGGTGTCTGGTATAGGGGGACAGAACTAGTGGTGTCTAGTATAGGGGGACTGAACTAGTGGTGTCTAGTATAGGGGGACATAACTAGTGGTGTCTGGTATAGGGGGACAGAACTAGTGGTGTCTAGTATAGGGGGACTGAACTAGTGGTGTCTGGTATAGTGGGATAGAACTAGTGGTGTCTGGTATAGGGGGATAGAACTAGTGGTGTCTAGTATAGGGGGACTGAACTAGTGGTGTCTAGTATAGGGGGACTGAATTAGTGGTGTCTGGTATAGGGGGATAGAACTAGAGGTGTCTGGTATAGTGGGATAGAACTAGTGGTGTCTGGTATAGGGGGACAGAACTAGTGGTGTCTAGTATAGGGGGATAGAACTAGAGGTGTCTGGTATAGTGGGATAGAACTAGTGGTGTCTGGTATAGGGGGATAGAACTAGTGGTGTCTAGTATAGGGGGATAGAACTAGAGGTGTCTGGTATAGGGGGATAGAACTAGTGGTGTCTGGTATAGGGGGACATAACTAGTGGTGTCTGGTATAGGGGGACAGAACTAGTGGTGTCTGGTATAGGGGGACATAACTAGTGGTGTCTGGTATAGGGGGATAGAACTAGAGGTGTCTGGTATAGTGGGATAGAACTAGTGGTGTCTGGTATAGGGGGATAGAACTAGTGGTGTCTAGTATAGGGGGATAGAACTAGAGGTGTCTGGTATAGTGGGATAGAACTAGTGGTGTCTGGTATAGGGGGATAGAACTAGTGGTGTCTAGTATAGGGGGACTGAACTAGTGGTGTCTAGTATAGGGGGACAGAACTAGTGGTGTCTGGTATAGGGGGACTGAACTAGTGGTGTCTGGTATAGGGGGATAGAACTAGAGGTGTCTGGTATAGTGGGATAGAACTAGTGGTGTCTGGTATAGGGGGATAGAACTAGTGGTGTCTAGTATAGGGGGACTGAACTAGTGGTGTCTAGTATAGGGGGACAGAACTAGTGGTGTCTGGTATAGGGGGACAGAACTAGTGGTGTCTAGTATAGGGGGACTGAACTAGTGGTGTCTAGTATAGGGGGACAGAACTAGTGGTGTCTGGTATAGGGGGACAGAACTAGTGGTGTCTGGTATAGGGGGACAGAACTAGTGGTGTCTGGTATAGGGGGACAGAACTAGTGGTGTCTGGTATAGGGGGACAGAACTAGTGGTGTCTGGTATAGGGGGACAGAACTAGTGGTGTCTAGTATAGGGGGACTGAACTAGTGGTGTCTGGTATAGGGGGATAGAACTAGTGGTGTCTGGTATAGTGGGATAGAACTAGTGGTGTCTGGTATAGGGGGATAGAACTAGTGGTGTCTAGTATAGGGGGACTGAACTAGTGGTGTCTAGTATAGGGGGACAGAACTAGTGGTGTCTGGTATAGGGGGACAGAACTAGTGGTGTCTAGTATAGGGGGACTGAACTAGTGGTGTCTAGTATAGGGGGACAGAACTAGTGGTGTCTGGTATAGGGGGACAGAACTAGTGGTGTCTGGTATAGGGGGACAGAACTAGTGGTGTCTGGTATAGGGGGACAGAACTAGTGGTGTCTGGTATAGGGGGACAGAACTAGTGGTGTCTGGTATAGGGGGACAGAACTAGTGGTGTATAGTGGGATAGAACTAGTGGTGTCTAGTATAGGGGGACTGAACTAGTGGTGTCTAGTATAGGGGGACAGAACTAGTGGTGTCTGGTATAGGGGGACAGAACTAGTGGTGTCTGGTATAGGGGGACAGAACTAGTGGTGTCTGGTATAGGGGGACAGAACTAGTGGTGTCTGGTATAGGGGGACAGAACTAGTGGTGCCTGGTATAGGGGGACAGAACTAGTGGTGTCTGGTATAGGGGGACAGAACTAGTGGTGTCTGGTATAGGGGGACAGAACTAGTGGTGTCTGGTATAGGGGGACAGAACTAGTGGTGTCTAGTATAGGGGGACAGAACTAGTGGTGTCTGGTATAGGGGGACAGAACTAGTGGTGTCTAGTATAGGGGGATAGAACTAGTGGTGTCTGGTATAGGGGGACTGAACTAGTGGTGTCTAGTATAGGGGGACTGAACTAGTGGTGTCTGGTATAGGGGGACAGAACTAGTGGTGTCTGGTATAGGGGGACAGAACTAGTGGTGTCTAGTATAGGGGGACTGAACTAGTGGTGTCTGGTATAGGGGGATAGAACTAGAGGTGTCTGGTATAGTGGGATAGAACTAGTGGTGTCTGGTATAGGGGGATAGAACTAGTGGTGTCTAGTATAGGGGGACTGAACTAGTGGTGTCTGGTATAGGGGGATAGAACTAGTGGTGTCTGGTATAGTGGGATAGAACTAGTGGTGTCTGGTATAGGGGGATAGAACTAGTGGTGTCTAGTATAGGGGGACTGAACTAGTGGTGTCTAGTATAGGGGGACAGAACTAGTGGTGTCTGGTATAGAGGGACAGAACTAGTGGTGTCTAGTATAGGGGGACTGAACTAGTGGTGTCTAGTATAGGGGGACAGAACTAGTGGTGTCTGGTATAGGGGGACAGAACTAGTGGTGTCTGGTATAGGGGGACAGAACTAGTGGTGTCTGGTATAGGGGGACAGAACTAGTGGTGTCTGGTATAGGGGGACAGAACTAGTGGTGTCTGGTATAGGGGGACAGAACTAGTGGTGTATAGTGGGATAGAACTAGTGGTGTCTAGTATAGGGGGACTGAACTAGTGGTGTCTAGTATAGGGGGACAGAACTAGTGGTGTCTGGTATAGGGGGACAGAACTAGTGGTGTCTGGTATAGGGGGACAGAACTAGTGGTGTCTGGTATAGGGGGACAGAACTAGTGGTGTCTGGTATAGGGGGACAGAACTAGTGGTGCCTGGTATAGGGGGACAGAACTAGTGGTGTCTGGTATAGGGGGACAGAACTAGTGGTGTCTGGTATAG
Source organism: Oncorhynchus mykiss (assembly GCF_057628025.1). Lineage (NCBI taxonomy): Eukaryota > Metazoa > Chordata > Actinopteri > Salmoniformes > Salmonidae > Oncorhynchus > Oncorhynchus mykiss. Next base: position 58,602,490 of record NC_143042.1, on the reverse strand, counting down.
GGGGACAGAACTAGTGGTGTCTGGTATAGGGGGACAGAACTAGTGGTGTCTAGTATAGGGGGACAGAACTAGTGGTGTCTGGTATAGGGGGACAGAACTAGTGGTGTCTAGTATAGGGGGATAGAACTAGTGGTGTCTGGTATAGGGGGACTGAACTAGTGGTGTCTAGTATAGGGGGACTGAACTAGTGGTGTCTGGTATAGGGGGACAGAACTAGTGGTGTCTGGTATAGGGGGACAGAACTAGTGGTGTCTAGTATAGGGGGACTGAACTAGTGGTGTCTGGTATAGGGGGATAGAACTAGAGGTGTCTGGTATAGTGGGATAGAACTAGTGGTGTCTGGTATAGGGGGATAGAACTAGTGGTGTCTAGTATAGGGGGACTGAACTAGTGGTGTCTAGTATAGGGGGACAGAACTAGTGGTGTCTGGTATAGGGGGACAGAACTAGTGGTGTCTAGTATAGGGGGACTGAACTAGTGGTGTCTAGTATAGGGGGACAGAACTAGTGGTGTCTGGTATAGGGGGACAGAACTAGTGGTGTCTGGTATAGGGGGACAGAACTAGTGGTGTCTGGTATAGGGGGACAGAACTAGTGGTGTCTGGTATAGGGGGACAGAACTAGTGGTGTCTGGTATAGGGGGACAGAACTAGTGGTGTATAGTGGGATAGAACTAGTGGTGTCTAGTATAGGGGGACTGAACTAGTGGTGTCTAGTATAGGGGGACAGAACTAGTGGTGTCTGGTATAGGGGGACAGAACTAGTGGTGTCTGGTATAGGGGGACAGAACTAGTGGTGTCTGGTATAGGGGGACAGAACTAGTGGTGCCTGGTATAGTGGGACAGAACTAGTGGTGTCTGGTATAGGGGGACAGAACTAGTGGTGTCTGGTATAGGGGGACAGAACTAGTGGTGTCTGGTATAGGGGGACAGAACTAGTGGTGTCTGGTATAGGGGGATAGAACTAGTGGTGTCTAGTATAGGGGGACTGAACTAGTGGTGTCTGGTATAGGGGGACAGAACTAGTGGTGCCTGGTATAGGGGGACAGAACTAGTGGTGTCTAGTATAGGGGGACTGAACTAGTGGTGTCTAGTTTGGTGGGACAGAACTAGTGGTGTCTGGTATAGGGGGACAGAACTAGTGGTGTCTGGTATAGGGGGACAGAACTAGTGGTGTCTGGTATAGGGGGACAGAACTAGTGGTGCCTGGTATAGGGGGACAGAACTAGTGGTGTCTGGTATAGGGGGACAGAACTAGTGGTGTCTGGTATAGGGGGACAGAACTAGTGGTGTCTGGTATAGGGGGACAGAACTAGTGGTGTCTGGTATAGGGGGACAGAACTAGTGGTGCCTGGTATAGGGGGACAGAACTAGTGGTGCCTGGTATAGGGGGACAGAACTAGTGGTGTCTGGTATAGGGGGACAGAACTAGTGGTGTCTGGTATAGGGGGACAGAACTAGTGGTGTCTGGTATAGGGGGACAGAACTAGTGGTGTCTGGTATAGGGGGACTGAACTAGTGGTGTCTAGTATAGGGGGACTGAACTAGTGGTGTCTGGTATAGGGGGACAGAACGAGTGGTGTCTGGTATAGGGGGATAGAACTAGTGGTGTATAGTGGGATCGAACTTGTGGTGTCTGGTATAGGGGGATAGAACTAGTGGTGTATAGTGGGATAGAACTAGTGGTGTCTGGTATAGTGGGATAGAACTAGTGGTGTCTGGTATAGGGGGACAGAACTAGTGGTGTCTGGTATAGGGGGACAGAACTAGTGGTGTCTGGTATAGGGGGACAGAACTAGTGGTGTCTGGTATAGGGGGACAGAACTAGTGGTGCCTGGTATAGGGGGACAGAACTAGTGGTGTCTGGTATAGGGGGACAGAACTAGTGGTGTCTGGTATAGGGGGACAGAACTAGTGGTGTCTGGTATAGGGGGACAGAACTAGTGGTGTCTGGTATAGGGGGACAGAACTAGTGGTGCCTGGTATAGGGGGACAGAACTAGTGGTGCCTGGTATAGGGGGACAGAACTAGTGGTGTCTGGTATAGGGGGACAGAACTAGTGGTGTCTGGTATAGGGGGACAGAACTAGTGGTGTCTGGTATAGGGGGACAGAACTAGTGGTGTCTGGTATAGGGGGACTGAACTAGTGGTGTCTAGTATAAGGGGACTGAACTAGTGGTGTCTGGTATAGGGGGACAGAACGAGTGGTGTCTGGTATAGGGGGATAGAACTAGTGGTGTATAGTGGGATAGAACTTGTGGTGTCTGGTATAGGGGGATAGAACTAGTGGTGTATAGTGGGATAGAACTAGTGGTGTCTGGTATAGTGGGATAGAACTAGTGGTGTCTGGTATAGGGGGACAGAACTAGTGGTGTCTGGTATAGGGGGACAGAACTAGTGGTGTCTGGTATAGGGGGACTGAACTAGTGGTGTCTGGTATAGTGGGATAGAACTAGTGGTGTCTGGTATAGGGGGACATAACTAGTGGTGTCTGGTATAGGGGGACAGAACTAGTGGTGTCTGGTATAGGGGGACAGAACTAGTGGTGTCTGGTATAGGGGGACTGAACTAGTGGTGTCTGGTATAGGGGGACTGAACTAGTGGTGTCTGGTATAGGGGGACAGAACTAGTGGTGTCTGGTATAGGGGGACTGAACTAGTGGTGTCTAGTATAGGGGGACTGAACTAGTGGTGTCTAGTATAGGGGGACAGAATTAGTGGTGTCTGGTATAGGGGGACAGAACTAGTGGTGTCTGGTATAGGGGGACAGAACTAGTGGTGTCTGGTATAGGGGGATAGAACTAGTGGTGTATAGTGGGATAGAACTAGTGGTGTCTGGTATAGTGGGATAGAACTAGTGGTGTCTGGTATAGGTGGACAGAACTAGTGGTGTCTGGTATAGGGGGATAGAACTAGTGGTGTATAGTGGGATAGAACTAGTGGTGTCTGGTATATTGGGATAGATCTAGTGGTGTCTGGTATAGTGGGATAGAACTAGTGGTGTCTGGTATAGGGGGATAGAACTAGTGGTGTCTGGTATAGGGGGACTGGACTAGTGGTGTCTAGTATAGGGGGATAGAACTAGTGGTGTCTAGTATAGGGGGATAGAACTAGTGGTGTCTGGTATAAGGGGACAGAACTAGTGGTGTCTAGTATAGGGGGACAGAACTAGTGGTGTCTAGTATAGTGGGATAGAACTAGTGATGTCTGGTATAAGGCGACAGAACTAGTGGTGTCTGGTATAGGGGGACAGAGCTAGTGGTGTCTGGTATAGGGGGACAGAACTAGTGATGTCTGGTATAGGGGGACAGAGCTAGTGATGTCTGGTATAGGGGGACAGAACTAGTGATGTCTGGTATAGGGGGATAGAACTAGTGGTGTATAGTGGGATAGAACTAGTGGTGTCTGGTATAGGGGGATATAAATAGTGGTGTCTGGTATAGGGGGATAGAACTAGTGGTGTCTGGTATAGGGGGATAGAACTAGTGGTGTCTAGTATAGGGGGACTGAACTAGTGGTGTCTAGTATAGGGGGACAGATCTAGTGGTGTCTGGTATAGGGGGACAGAACTAGTGGTGTCTGGTATAGGGGGACAGAGCTAGTGGTGTCTGGTATAGGGGGACAGAACTAGTGGTGTATAGTGGGATAGAACTAGTGGTGTATAGTGGGATAGAACTAGTGGTGTCTGGTATAGGGGGATAGAACTAGTGGTGTATAGTGGGATAGAACTAGTGGTGTCTGGTATAGGGGGATATAACTAGTGGTGTCTGGTATAGGGGGATAGAACTAGTGGTGTCTGTATAGGGGGACAGATCTAGTGGTGTCTGGTATAGGGTGACTGAACTAGTGGTGTCTGGTATAGGGGGACTGAACTAGTGGTGTCTAGTATAGGGGGATAGAACTAGTGGTGTCTGGTATAGTGGGATAGAACTAGTGGTGTCTAGTATAGGGGGATAGAACTAGTGGTGTCTAGTGTAGGGGGATAGAACTAGTGGTGTATAGGGGGATACAACTAGTGGTGTATGGGGGATACAACTAGTGGTGTATAGGGGGATAGAACTAGTGGTGTCTGGTATAGGGAATTGAACTAGTGGTGTCTGGTATAGGGGGATAGAACTAGTGGTGTCTGGTATAGGGGGATAGAACTAGTGGTGTCTGGTATAGGGGGATAGAACTAGTGGTGTCTGGTATAGGGGGACAGAACTAGTGGTGTCTGGTATAGTGGGATAGAACTAGTGGTGTCTGGTATAGGGGGACAGAACTAGTGGTGTCTGGTATAGAGGGACAGAACTAGTGGTGTCTGGTATAGGGGGACAGAACTAGTGGTGTCTGGTATAGGGGGACTGAACTAGTGGTGTCTAGTATAGGGGGACTGAACTAGTGGTGTCTGGTATTGTGGGATATAACTAGTGGTGTCTGGTATAGGGGGACTGAACTAGTGGTGTCTAGTATAGTGGGATAGAACTAGTGGTGTCTGGTATAGGGGGACTGAACTAGTGGTGTCTGGTATAGGGGGACAGAGCTAGTGGTGTCTGGTATAGGGGGACAGAACTAGTGATGTCTGGTATAGGGGGATAGAACTAGTGGTGTCTGGTATAGTGGGACTGAACTAGTGGTGTCTGGTATAGGGGGATAGAACTAGTGGTGTCTGGTATAGGGGGACAGAACTAGTGGTGTCTGGTATAGGGGGACAGAACTAGTGGTGTCTGGTATAGGGGGACTGAACTAGTGGTGTCTGGTATAGTGGGACTGAACTAGTGGTGTCTGGTATAGGGGGATAGAACTAGTGGTGTCTGGTATAGGGGGACAGAACTAGTGGTGTCTGGTATAGGGGGACAGAACTACTGGTGTCTGGTATAGTGGGACTGAACTAGTGGTGTCTGGTATAGGGGGATAGAACTAGAGGTGTCTGGTATAGGGGGACAGAACTAGTGGTGTCTGGTATAGGGAGACAGAACTAGTGGTGTCTGGTATAGGGGGACAGAACTATTGGTGTCTGGTATAGGGGGACTGAACTAGTGGTGTCTGGTATAGTGGGATATAACTAGTGGTGTCTGGTATCGGGGGACATAACTAGTGGTGTCTGGTATAGGGGGACTGAACTAGTGGTGTCTGGTATAGTGGGATAGAACTAGTGGTGTCTGGTATAGGGGGACAGAACTAGTGGTGTCTGGTATAGGGGGACTGAACTAGTGGTGTCTAGTGTAGGGGGACAGAATTAGTGGTGTCTGGTATAGGGGGACAGAACTAGTGGTGTCTGGTATAGTGGGACAGAACTAGTGGTGTCTGGTATAGGGGGACAGAACTAGTGGTGTATAGTGGGATAGAACTAGTGGTGTCTGGTATAGGGGGACAGAACTAGTGGTGTCTGGTATAGGGGGATAGAACTAGTGGTGTATAGTGGGATAGAACTAGTGGTGTCTGGTATAGTGGGATAGAACTAGTGGTGTCTGGTATAGGGGGACAGAACTAGTGGTGTCTGGTATAGGGGGATAGAACTAGTGGTGTATAGTGGGATAGAACTAGTGGTGTCTGGTATAGTGGGATAGAACTAGTGGTGTCTGGTATAGGGGGACAGAACTAGTGGTGTCTGGTATAGGGGGATAGAACTAGTGGTGTCTGGTATAGGGGGACTGAACTAGTGGTGTCTGGTATAGGGGTATAGAACTAGTGGTGTCTGGTATAGGGGGACAGAACTAGTGGTGTCTGGTATAGGGGGACTGAACTAGTGGTGTCTGGTATAGGGGGATAGAACTAGTGGTGTCTAGTATAGGGGGATAGAACTAGTGGTGTCTGGTATAGGGGGACTGAACTAGTGGTGTCTGGTATAGGGGGATAGAACTAGTGGTGTCTAGTATAGGGGGATAGAACTAGTGGTGTCTAGTGTAGGGGGATAGAACTAGTGGTCTATAGGGGGATAGAACTAGTGGTGTATAGGGGGATACAACTAGTGGTGTATAGGGGGATAGAACTAGTGGTGTCTGGTATAGGGGGACTGAACTAGTGGTGTCTGGTATAGGGGGACATAACTAGTGGTGTCTGGTATAGGGGAATAGAACTAGTGGTGTCTGGTATAGGGGGACTGAACTAGTGGTGTCTGGTATAGGGGGACATAACTAGTGGTGTCTGGTATAGGGGGACAGAACTAGTGGTGTCTGGTATAGGGGGACAGAACTAGTGGTGTCTGGTATAGGGGGACAGAACTAGTGGTGTCTGGTATAGGGGGACAGAACTAGTGGTGTCTGGTATAGGGGGACTGAACTAGTGGTGTCTTGTATAGGGGGACTGAACTAGTGCTGTCTAGTATAGTGGGATAGAACTAGTGGTGCCTGGTATAGGGGGACAGAACTAGTGGTGTCTGGTATAGGGGGACAGAACTAGTGGTGTCTGGTATAGGGCGACAGAACTAGTGGTGTCTTGTATAGGGGGACTGAACTAGTGCTGTCTAGTATAGTGGGATAGAACTAGTGGTGTCTGGTATAGGGGGACTGAACTAGTGGTGTCTGGTATAGGGGGATATATTTGGTATGGCCATCCCAAACCCACCAATGATAGATCATCTTTCACTGTTGAACACTCCCCCATACTGTTAAACCACGCCCCAGACCTAATAAGTCAATCAGTCAGAGTCCATCCCTATATCGTTTCCACACACACGCTCACACTCTCTGACGTCAATGGCGCAGTGACAATGAAACAGAGTTAAGCGTTTGGGTTTGACTACACCTGTTGCTTAGCGATGCTCAACGGTCCGAGACATCTTTACACCCGCTTAACATATCAGGCGTAACATGGGGCAGGGGAAACGGAAGTTAGATTGATAAAGCTGTGTCCCTGAAAACCAGAAACATCCTCTTTCTCCATGAAGCCACGAAGGGTGTGTATTGGGCGGCTGTAGGGGAGAAGATGGATGAATTCAATCTGACAGTGCAAGTAGAAGGGGAGGAGACGGGTTAAAGAAGGATTTTTAAGCTTTGAGAAATTTGAGACATGGATTGTGTGTGTGCCATTCAGAGGGTGAATGGGCAAGACAACATATTGAAGTGCCTTTGAACGGGGTATGGTAGTAGGTGCCAGGCACACCGGTATGTGTCAAGAATTGCAACGCTGCTGGGTTTTTCATGTTAAACAGTTTCCCGTGTGAATCAAGAATGGTCCACCACCCAAAGGACATCCAGCCAACTGGACACAACTGTGGGAAGCATTGGAGTCAACATGGGCCAGCATCCCTGGAGTCAACATGGGCCAGCATCCCTGGAGTCAACATGGGCCAGCATCCCTGGAGTCAACATGGGCCGGCATCCCTGGAGTCAACATGGGCCAGCATCCCTGGAGTCAACATGGGCCAGCATCCCTGGAGTCAACATGGGCCAGCATCCCTGGAGTCAACATGGGCCAGCATCCCTGGAGTCAACATGGACCAGCATCCCTGGAGTCAACATGGACCATCATCCCTGGAGTCAACATGGGCCAGCATCCCTGGAGTCAACATGGGCCGGCATCCCTGGAGTCAACATGGACCGGCATCCCTGGAGTCAACATGGGCCGGCATCCCTGGAGTCAACATGGGCCAGCATCCCTGGAGTCAACATGGGCCGGCATCCCTGGAGTCAACATGGGCCGGCATCCCTGGAGTCAACATGGGCCAGCATCCCTGGAGTCAACATGGGCCGGCATCCCTGGAGTCAACATGGACCGGCATCCCTGGAGTCAACATGGGCCGGCATCCCTGGAGTCAACATGGACCGGCATCCCTGGAGTCAACATGGGCCGGCATCCCTGGAGTCAACATGGGCCGGCATCCCTGGAGTCAACATGGGCCGGCATCCCTGGAGTCAACATGGACCGGCATCCTTGGAGTCAACATGGGCCGGCATCCCTGGAGTCAACATGGGCCGGCATCCCTGGAGTCAACATGACTCCAATCTATGTGTGTGTGTATGTCAGTCAGTAGTTGACAGGGTGTGTTTTCTCCCAGGGTGTGTGTTCTCCCAGGGTGTGTGTTCTCCCAGGGTGTGTGTTCTCCCAGGGTGTGTGTTCTCCCAGGGTGTGTGTTCTCCCAGGGTGTGTGTTCTCCCAGGGTGTGTGTTCTCCCAGGGTGTGTGTTCTCCCAGGGTGTGTGTTCTCCCAGGGTGTGAAGTATGCAGTGTGCGTCAGAGTAGCAGGGTACTGATCCAGACAGTGAGACGGCTCATCCATCACCAGGTCTGGGGCTAACGAGGGGTGAAATGTTTATTACCCCCCAGATCGTCTTTGTGCCTATTAGACAAAACTACACACACACACACACACACACCCTCGTCTCCATCCCCACAGTCTCCCCCATTCAGTAAGGTCCTCTGACGTCACCACCGACGCAAGCAGCACACACAGACACACACGTTGTCCAAGCACACAGCCTCTGAGCTCAACTCGTGGGTTATAGTCTAGTAGAGCGTATTGAAACTAGGCAGGAGGTAGAAAGGACTGTTTCTATTTTAGCTTGTTTTAAACTGTTTACTGCAGAGATACACGCTCCTTAACCCCTACAAACCAAAACACAGTCTCTCTCTCTCTCGCTCTCTCTATCCATCTCCCTGTTCTCTCTCTCTACGTTAGGGGTCTCACCTATCCTATCACCATGGTGACAGCAGTGTGTGTGTAACCCTGTGGCCACTCCCCCTCAGGAGGAAATAATTCCGCAGACGACAGAGTTTCCCAGGGAACACTTTACGAGGGGCGGAACCAAGAAGGTCAGGGGTCACTAGGGCTTGGGGGTGTTTATAGATGGTTCTCCTACTGAGAGGTTTGTAGTGAGCTCTGTCTTTATTAGGGTCAGAACCCAGGATGGACAGAAGAGAAAGGAGAGGGTGGAGACAGACTACGAACTGACCTATGGTGCTCTGTCTAAAACATGCTGCCACTCTGGTCAGAAGAGTAAATAAAGGAGTGTTGTACAGGCCAGAATGGCCCATAGGGCAGGTAAGGAGCCTATCTCCTGTTTCTGTAGAGAGACAGCTTGATGTACAGGACACCCCCTAGACAGGACACTAGTCTATCTCCTGTTTCTGTAGAGAGACAGCTTGATGTACAGGACACCCCCTGGACAGGACACTAGTCTATCTCCTGTTTCTGTAGAGAGACAGCTTGATGTACAGGACACCCCCTGGACAGGACACTAGTCTATCTCCTGTTTCTGTAGAGAGACAGCTTGATGTACAGGACACCCCCTGGACAGGACACTAGTCTATCTCCTGTTTCTGTAGAGAGACAGCTTGATGTACCAGGACACCCCCTGGACAGGACACTAGTCTATCTCCTGTTTCTGTAGAGAGACAGCTTGATGTACAGGACACCCCCTGGACAGGACACTAGTCTATCTCCTGTTTTTGTATGGGCCTGTCCACGGGCCTGTTAACAGTCCATAATGTAAAGAGAAGGATGTAGTCTAGGTAACGGTGGTGACCTGTTAACAGTCCATAATGTAAAGAGAAGGATGTAGTCTAGGTAACGGTGGTGACCTGTTAACAGTCCATAATGTAAAGAGAAGGATGTAGTCTAGGTAACGGTGGTGACCTGTTAACAGTCCATAATGTAAAGAGGAGGATGTAGTCTAGGTAACGGTGGTGACCTGTTAACAGTCCATAATGTAAAGAGAAGGATGTAGTCTAGGTAACGGTGGTGGCCTGTTAACAGTCCATAATGTAAAGAGAAGGATGTAGTCTAGGTAACGGTGGTGACCTGTTAACAGTCCATAATGTAAAGAGGAGGATGTAGTCTAGGTAACGGTGGTGACCTGTTAACAGTCCATAATGTAAAGAGAAGGATGTAGTCTAGGTAACGGTGGTGACCTGTTAACAGTCCATAATGTAAAGAGGAGGATGTAGTCTATGTAACGGTGGTGGCCTGTTAACAGTCCATAATGTAAAGAGGAGGATGTAGTCTAGGTAACGGTGGGGACCTGTTAACTGTCCATAATGTAAAGAGGAGAATGTAGTCTAGGTAACGGTGGTGACCTGTTAACAGTCCATAATGTAAAGAGGAGGATGTAGGCTAGGTAACGGTGGTGACCTGTTAACAGTCCATAATGTAAAGAGGAGGATGTAGTCTAGGTAACGGTGGTGACCTGTTAACAGTCCATAATGTAAAGAGAAGGATGTAGTCTAGGTAACGGTGGGGACCTGTTAACAGTCCATAATGTAAAGAGAAGGATGTAGTCTAGGTAACGGTGGTGACCTGTTAACTGTCCATAATGTAAAGAGGAGGATGTAGTCTAGGTAACGGTGGTGACCTGTTAACTGTCCATAATGTAAAGAGGAGGATGTAGTCTAGGTAACGGTGGGGACCTGTTAACAGTCCATAATGTAAAGAGGAGGATGTAGTCTAGGTAACGGTGGGGACCTGTTAACAGTCCATAATGTAAAGAGAAGGATGTAGTCTAGGTAACGGTGGGGACCTGTTAACAGTCCATAATGTAAAGAGAAGGATGTAGTCTAGGTAACGGTGGTGACCTGTTAACTGTCCATAATGTAAAGAGGAGGATGTAGTCTAGGTAACGGTGGGGACCTGTTAACAGTCCATAATGTAAAGAGAAGGATGTAGTCTAGGTAACGGTGGTGACCTGTTAACTGTCCATAATGTAAAGAGAAGGATGTAGTCTAGGTAACGGTGGTGACCTGTTAACTGTCCATAATGTAAAGAGGAGGATGTAGTCTAGGTAACGGTGGTGGCCTGTTAACAGTCCATAATGTAAAGAGAAGGATGTAGGCTAGGTAACGGTGGTGACCTGTTAACAGTCCATAATGTAAAGAGGAGGATGTAGTCTAGGTAACGGTGGTGGCCTGTTAACAGTCCATAATGTAAAGAGAAGGATGTAGTCTAGGTAACGGTGGTGACCTGTTAACAGTCCATAATGTAAAGAGAAGGATGTAGTCTAGGTAACGGTGGTGACCTGTTAACAGTCCATAATGTAAAGAGGAGGATGTAGTCTAGGTAACGGTGGTGACCTGTTAACAGTCCATAATGTAAAGAGAAGGATGTAGTCTAGGTAACGGTGGTGGCCTGTTAACAGTCCATAATGTAAAGAGAAGGATGTAGTCTAGGTAACGGTGGTGACCTGTTAACAGTCCATAATGTAAAGAGGAGGATGTAGTCTAGGTAACGGTGGTGACCTGTTAACAGTCCATAATGTAAAGAGAAGGATGTAGTCTAGGTAACGGTGGTGACCTGTTAACAGTCCATAATGTAAAGAGGAGGATGTAGTCTAGGTAACGGTGGTGGCCTGTTAACAGTCCATAATGTAAAGAGGAGGATGTAGTCTAGGTAACGGTGGGGACCTGTTAACAGTCCATAATGTAAAGAGGAGAATGTAGTCTAGGTAACGGTGGTGACCTGTTAACAGTCCATAATGTAAAGAGGAGGATGTAGGCTAGGTAACGGTGGTGACCTGTTAACAGTCCATAATGTAAAGAGGAGGATGTAGTCTAGGTAACGGTGGTGACCTGTTAACAGTCCATAATGTAAAGAGAAGGATGTAGTCTAGGTAACGGTGGGGACCTGTTAACAGTCCATAATGTAAAGAGAAGGATGTAGTCTAGGTAACGGTGGTGACCTGTTAACTGTCCATAATGTAAAGAGGAGGATGTAGTCTAGGTAACGGTGGGGACCTGTTAACAGTCCATAATGTAAAGAGGAGGATGTAGTCTAGGTAACGGTGGGGACCTGTTAACAGTCCATAATGTAAAGAGAAGGATGTAGTCTAGGTAACGGTGGGGACCTGTTAACAGTCCATAATGTAAAGAGAAGGATGTAGTCTAGGTAACGGTGGTGACCTGTTAACTGTCCATAATGTAAAGAGGAGGATGTAGTCTAGGTAACGGTGGGGACCTGTTAACAGTCCATAATGTAAAGAGAAGGATGTAGTCTAGGTAACGGTGGTGACCTGTTAACTGTCCATAATGTAAAGAGAAGGATGTAGTCTAGGTAACGGTGGTGACCTGTTAACTGTCCATAATGTAAAGAGGAGGATGTAGTCTAGGTAACGGTGGTGGCCTGTTAACAGTCCATAATGTAAAGAGAAGGATGTAGGCTAGGTAACGGTGGTGACCTGTTAACAGTCCATAATGTAAAGAGGAGGATGTAGTCTAGGTAACGGTGGTGACCTGTTAACAGTCCATAATGTAAAGAGAAGGATGTAGTCTAGGTAACGGTGGTGGCCTGTTAACAGTCCATAATGTAAAGAGAAGGATGTAGTCTAGGTAACGGTGGTGACCTGTTAACAGTCCATAATGTAAAGAGGAGGATGTAGTCTAGGTAACGGTGGTGGCCTGTTAACAGTCCATAATGTAAAGAGGAGGATGTAGTCTAGGTAACGGTGGGGACCTGTTAACTGTCCATAATGTAAAGAGGAGAATGTAGTCTAGGTAACGGTGGTGACCTGTTAACAGTCCATAATGTAAAGAGGAGGATGTAGGCTAGGTAACGGTGGTGACCTGTTAACAGTCCATAATGTAAAGAGGAGGATGTAGTCTAGGTAACGGTGGTGACCTGTTAACAGTCCATAATGTAAAGAGAAGGATGTAGTCTAGGTAACGGTGGTGACCTGTTAACAGTCCATAATGTAAAGAGGAGGATGTAGTCTAGGTAACGGTGGGGACCTGTTAACAGTCCATAATGTAAAGAGAAGGATGTAGTCTAGGTAACGGTGGTGACCTGTTAACTGTCCATAATGTAAAGAGGAGGATGTAGTCTAGGTAACGGTGGTGGCCTGTTAACAGTCCATAATGTAAAGAGGAGGATGTAGTCTAGGTAACGGTGGTGACCTGTTAACTGTCCATAATGTAAAGAGGAGAATGTAGTCTAGGTAACGGTGGTGACCTGTTAACAGTCCATAATGTAAAGAGGAGGATGTAGGCTAGGTAACGGTGGTGACCTGTTAACAGTCCATAATGTAAAGAGGAGGATGTAGTCTAGGTAACGGTGGTGACCTGTTAACTGTCCATAATGTAAAGAGGAGGATGTAGTCTAGGTAACGGTGGGGACCTGTTAACAGTCCATAATGTAAAGAGGAGGATGTAGTCTAGGTAACGGTGGGGACCTGTTAACAGTCCATAATGTAAAGAGGAGGATGTAGTCTAGGTAACGGTGGTGGCCTGTTAACAGTCCATAATGTAAAGAGAAGGATGTAGTCTAGGTAACGGTGGGGACCTGTTAACAGTCCATAATGTAAAGAGAAGGATGTAGTCTAGGTAACGGTGGTGACCTGTTAACTGTCCATAATGTAAAGAGGAGGATGTAGTCTAGGTAACGGTGGTGACCTGTTAACTGTCCATAATGTAAAGAGAAGGATGTAGTCTAGGTAACGGTGGTGACCTGTTAACAGTCCATAATGTAAAGAGGAGGATGTAGTCTAGGTAACGGTGGTGACCTGTTAACAGTCCATAATGTAAAGAGGAGGATGTAGGCTAGGTAACGGTGGTGGCCTGTTAACAGTCCATAATGTAAAGAGGAGGATGTAGTCTAGGTAACGGTGGGGACCTGTTAACAGTCCATAATGTAAAGAGGAGGATGTAGTCTAGGTAACGGTGGTGACCTGTTAACAGTCCATAATGTAAAGAGAATGATGTAGTCTAGGTAACGGTGGTGACCTGTTAACTGTCCATAATGTAAAGAGGAGGATGTAGTCTAGGTAACGGTGGTGACCTGTTAACTGTCCATAATGTAAAGAGGAGGATGTAGTCTAGGTAACGGTGGTGACCTGTTAACAGTCCATAATGTAAAGAGGAGGATGTAGGCTAGGTAACGGTGGTGACCTGTTAACAGTCCATAATGTAAAGAGAAGGATGTAGTCTAGGTAACGGTGGGGACCTGTTAACAGTCCATAATGTAAAGAGGAGGATGTAGGCTAGGTAACGGTGGTGAAGGGGTGTGTCGTGTCATTTCGGGGTTCCTCGTCTCCAGGGGTAACTCAGCAGAATGTGTGACATCACAGCGTTCTTGTTTATAACCTAACCCCTGCTCAGTTCACATACAGACACATCCTGACTCTACAGGATAAAGAAGAGATCTTAGACGAACCAGGAAAACAACATTAAAGGATCCTAAAGAGTACTTTAAAACAACTTTTAGGAAACAGTAACCGGTTGGATTACTACTCGAAGAGACAAGGAATTGTTTTTCCTACGGATTCCACTCAGTATTATTATTATTATCTACTCTCCTGAAGAACAATATCATTTATTATTTTGACCTTTCTTTTTGTTTTTTTACTTTTTCTTCTCAAACAAAGATGGCTGCTTCATCTTCTTCTTCCACCCGTACCCTTCTCCTCCTCATCCTCCTCTCCTCTCTGTCACTGAGTGTGGAGTCTCGACTCTCGTCCCAACCCTCGCCCCGACCATCACCTCGGAAACACGACACACAGGTAAGTGAGGTGCCTTTACCAACACCCGAGGGCCCGTCTTCACAAAGAGGGGATCTGATCCTACTCTGAGATGCTTTGTGAATATGGACCCAGGGAGGATGTACCAGTGTTGTGTTAAGTTATACTGTCTCATGTTGGTTCAAGGCCAGACAGCACAACATGACCTTAGTAGAGCTGAGAGGGAGAGAGAGAATGCTGGGTGAAATATGTGCAGGGCACATGTCCTTTACAGTGGAGGTGTTTGAGAACCAGGTGAGATGCTAGCGGGACAGAGAGACTCCTTAACAGTGGAGGTGTTTGAGAACCAGGTGAGATGCTAGGGGGACAGAGAGACTCCTTACAGTGGTGGAAAAAGTACCCAATTGTCATACTTGAGTAAAAGTAAAGATACGTAATAGAAAATGACTCAAGTAAAAGTGAAAGTCACCAAGTAAAATACTACTTGAGTAAAAGTCTAAAAGTATTTGGTTTTAAATATATTTAGTGCATCAAAAGTCAAAGTGTAAATAATTTCAAATTCCTTATATTAAGCAAAGTAGACAATTGTCTTGTTTTATTAATTACAGAAAGCCAGGGGCATGCTCCAACACTCAGACATCATTTACAAACGAAGCATGTGTTTAGTGAGTCCTCCAGATCAGAGGCAGTAGGGACGACCAGGGATGTTCTCTTGATAAGTGAGTCCTCCAGATCAGAGACAGTAGGGATGACCAGGGATGTTCTCTTGATAAGTGAGTCCTCCAGATCAGAGGCAATAGGGACGACCAGGGATGTTCTCTGTTTAGTGAGTCCTCCAGATCAGAGGCAGTAGGGACGACTAGGGATGTTCTCTGTTTAGTGAGTCCTCCAGATCAGAGGCAATAGGGACGACCAGGGATGTTCTCTGTTTAGTGAGTCCTCCAGATCAGAGGCAGTAGGGACGACTAGGGATGTTCTCTGTTTAGTGAGTCCTCCAGATCAGAGGCAGTAGGGACGACCAGGGATGTTCTCTTGATAAGTGAGTCCTCCAGATCAGAGGCAGTAGGGACGACCAGGGATGTTCTCTTGATAAGTGTGTGATAAAATGCAATTGTGTTCACTGTCTGTAGCTTATGCCTGCCCATACCATAACCCCACCATGGGGCACTCTGTTTACAAAGTTGACATCAGCAAACTGCTCGCCCACACAAAGCCATACACGTGGTCTGCGGTTGTGAGGCCAAACTGCCAAATTCTCTAAAACAACGTTGTAGGCGGCTGATGGTAGAGAAATTAACATTAAATTATCTGGCAACAGCTCTGGTGGACATTCCTCTAGTCAGCATGCCAATTGCACACTCCCTCAAAACTTGAGACATCTGTGACATTTTAACATTTTAGAGTGGCCGTTTATTGTCCCCAGCACAAGGTGCACCTGTGTAATGATCATGCTGTTTAATCAGCTTCTTGATATGCCACACCTGTCAGGTGGATGGATTATCTTGGCAAAGGACAAATGCTCACTAACAGGGATGTTAACAAGTTTGTGCATCTAATGAGAAAAATTATATTTTTGTGCGTATGGAACATTTCTCTTATTTGTTTATTTTTACTCAGTACTTCTGGCTGTACTGGGTAGAGAGGAACCAGGCTCTGAGGAGGTACCAGTCCTATTCTGGCTGTACTGGGTAGAGAGGAACCAGGCTCTGAGGGCTGACCAGTCCTCTTCTGGCTGTACTGGGTAGAGAGGAACCAGGCTCTGAGGAGGTACCAGTCCTCTTCTGGCTGTACTGGGTAGAGAGGAACCAGGCTCTGAGGGCTGACCAGTCCTCTTCTGGCTGTACTGGGTAGAGAGGAACCAGGCTCTGAGGAGGTACCAGTCCTCTTCTGGCTGTCCCAGATGGAGATTTCGCTCATTGGATTTCCATTATCTCAGTCGTTTAAAGGATTTACACAATGGTTTACCTTTCACACGTACAGTACCAGTAATTTAACAAATGACTACTTTATATGAATTATCGTGACAATGCACTGATGCCTCTTCTCTCCCTCTCTCCCTCTTCTCCTCCCACACCCCCTCCTCTCTCCCTCTTCTCCTCCCCTCCTCCCACACCCCCTCCTCTCTCCCTTCCCCCCCTCTCTCCCTCTTCTCCTCCCACCCCCCTTCTCTCTCCCTCTTCTCCTCCCCTCCTCCCACACCCCCTCCTCTCTCCCTCCCCCCCCCTCTCTCCCTCTTCTCCTCCCACCCCCCTTCTCTCTCCCTCTTCTCCTCCCCTCCTCCCACGCCCCCTCCTCTCTCCCTCCCCCCCTCTCTCCCTCTTCTCCTCCCACCCCCCTTCTCTCTCCCTCTTCTCCTCCCCTCCTCCCACACCCCCTCCTCTCTCCCTTCCCCTCCTCTCTCCCTCTTCTCCTCTCCTCCCACCCCCCCTTCTCTCTCCCTTCCCCTCCCCCTTCTCTCTCCCTCATCTCCCCCTCCTCCCACACCCCCTCTTCCCCTTCCCTCTTCCTCTTCCCCCCTTCCCTCTTCCTCTTCCCCTCTTCCCTCTTCCCCCCTCCCCTCTTCCCCTTCCCTCTTCCCTCTTCCCTCTTCCCCTTCCCCCCTTTCTTCCCCTTCCCCCCTTCCCTCTTCCGCTTCCCTCTTCCCCTTCCCTCTTCCCCTTCCCCCCTTCCCTCTTCCCCTTCCCTCTTCCCCTTCCCCCTTCCCTCTTCCCCTTCCCTCTTCCCTTCCCCCCTTCCCTCTTCCCTCTTCCCCCCTCCCCTCTTCCCCTTCCCTCTTCCCTCTTCCCCTTCCCCCCTTTCTTCCCCTTCCCCCCTTCCCTTTCCCTCCTCCCCTTCCCTCTTCCCCTTCCCCCCTTCCCTCTTCCCCTTCCCTCTTCCTCTTCCCTCTTCCCCTTCCCCCCTTCCCACTTCCCTCTTCCCCTTCCCCTTCCCCTTCCCTCTTCCCTTCCCCCCTTCCCCCCTTCCCTCTTCCCTCTTCCCCTTCCCCTTCCCCCCTTCCCTTCCCCTCTTCCCTCTTCCCCTTCCCCCCTTCCCTCTTCCCTCTTCCCTCTTCCCCTTCCCCTTCCCCCCTTCCCTCTTCCCTCTTCCCCTTCCCCCCGTCCAGGTACTAGATAATCTCTTCAGCGCTCAGCTCCGCTCTCTGATCCTCAACCAACCAGACATCACCTCTGAAGGTTCCACTTCTGGCCCCTCCCATTCCTACCATCCTCCCTCCCAGGGATTGGCTGGTCGTGGCATGGGGGCGGGTCCTGTGGTCCCCAGGTTGTTCCTAGACTTTCTGCGCCAACAGAGGATGTTCCGTGGTCGGAGCAGGAAGAGCGCCACCGCCAGGGGATGCTTCGGCATGAAGGTGGACCGCATCGGATCTATCAGCGGTCTGGGATGCTGATTGGACAACCGCCAGTGGCCTTGTGTTCTGATTGGCTACCTTTCACCCCACTACTTCCTGGGTGTGTCAGAGACCGAGGGAAGGCTGGGAGATCTCTAACTGACAGACAGACGGATGTAACATTCCCACCCGTTGATATCTAACCGCTGAACTGTGATCCTGTGTGACTGTAGAGGTCATCTCCCAAAACCCCAAGTGACCTATAGGTGTTCTGAGGCTTCCATGTGAGAGCTGATACTAATGACCTTTGACCTCTAACCACTGGCTCTGTTACAGCCAGTACAACTAACCTATGGGGTGTGTGTTTGTGTATAATGTGTGTGTGTGTGTGTGTGTATGTATATAATGTGGGTGTATAATGTTTGTCATTCCATTGTATCCATGTATAACCTGACAGGCCTTCTGTTGTGTAAACTGAGACCAACATGTGTCAAACATGTTTACATCTTCCCTGTAACACGCTACCAGTAACACGCTACCAGGACCTGCTGTGTGTTCTACTGTCTGTTCTCTGTAACATGTTAACTGTGTATTAGTCTGATATGATTTACATATATCACTGTCAGTGGATCAGGACTGGGCTCAAATCAGACTTCAATACAGTGAATGATTTAATGAATCCATCATTCTGGTACTGAAAGCTGAATTGGCCCCAACCCTGAGTCCATATGGATGAAGAGAAGGGTTTATATCTACATGCTGGAAGTCAAAGAACTTGTACTAGACTAAACAAGTTCCTGTTTCTCTGAAATAATAAAACAGCTCTGGTCCTCCTGTTTCCAAACTGAACATCTGTCTACATTTTATCATCAAACAAAAAAATGTTTGTTGACTAAATGGTAATTGAAAACCTGTTACGGTGATCGATACATGGTACGTGTCCGCCCTCTTGTGGATTCATGTGGTATGACATGTGCTGACAATTTACTGAAGTAACGGCACATTTTGGCTCTATTTCTAGTTGGTTAAACAGAAGTAAAAAATGTAGAGTCACACAAGATCTGTCAAGATAAATCAGGGACTCGTGAAAGACAGGACAATCTATTTTTGAAAATATTTTTCTAAATATTAACCTTTGAAATATATACAGTATCAAATAAAATGTTATCACAAGCACCGAATACATCTGGTGTACTCTTTACAGCGGCATACTGGTTCAGAATGATGCAGAGATTAAAAAACGGTAACTAACCAAAGCCCCATATACCACCCACCACTGCGAACAGTATGCTCTCGTTGACTTGTAATTACTTCACTATTATGGCCTATTTATTGCCTACCTCCTCACACCATTTGCACACACTGTATATAGACTTTTTCTATTGTATTGACTGTACGTTTGTTTATTCCATGTGTAACTCTGTGTTGTTGCTTGTGTCGCACTGCTTTGCTTTATCTGTGCCAGGTCGCAGTTATAAATGAGAACTTGTTCTCAACTAGCAAATAAAGGTGAAATAAAAATGGCTCCGGAGGTGGTAAGCGGGGCTCTTGGGGAGCTGGGGGAGGCTGTACAAACCCACCACTGATAGTAGACAGGTTATTGGGTGGTCTTGGAGGTGGCGTGCTGCCTATGAGCTAACTCACTGATTCGCTCCATGATAGCCTTGAACCCTTGGTCGTGGCGTTCCGTCAGGGAACGAAGCCTTTCCAGAAGGTCCTGTAGTAGCTCCTCATGTCTCCTAATGGTGGCTCCCTGCAGGGAGACAGTGTGGCAGAGCTGGTCCCAGTCTGCTGGGTCTGTCATGGAACTGAGACCTTCCAGAAGGTCCTGTAGTAGCTCCTCTTGCCTCCTAATTGTGGCTCCCTGCAGGGAGACAGCGTGGCAGAGCTGGTCCCAGTCTACTGGGTCTGTCATGGAACTGAGCCTTTCCAGAAGGTCCTGTAGTAGCTCCTCATGTCTCCTAATGGTGGCTCCCTGCAGGGAGACAGCGTGGCAGAGCTGGTCCCAGTCTACTGGGTCTGTCATGGAACTGAGCCTTTCCAGAAGGTCCTGTAGTAGCTCCTCATGTCTCCTAATTGTGGCTCCCTGCAGGGAGAAAGCGTGGCAGAGCTAGTCCCAGTCTGCTGGGTCTGTCAGGGAACTGAGGTCCTGTAGTAGCTCCTCATGTCTCCTAATTGTGGTTCCCTGCAGGGAGACAGCGTGGCAGAGCTGGTCCCAGTCTACTGGGTCTGTCATGGAACTGAGCCTTTCCAGAAGGTCCTGTAGTAGCTCCTCATGTCTCCTAATTGTGGCTCCCTGCAGGGAGACAGTGTGGCAGAGCTGGTCCCAGTCTGTCATGGAACTGAGCCTTTCCAGAAGGTCCTGAACCAGATCCTCATGTCTCCTAATGGTGGCTCCCTGCAGGGAGACAGCGTGGCAGAGCTGGTCCCAGTCTGCTGGGTCTGTCATGGAACTGAGCCTTTCCAGAAGGTCCTGTAGTAGCTCCTCATGTCTCCTAATGGTGGCTCCCTGCAGGGAGACAGTGTGGCAGAGCTGGTCCCAGTCTGCTGGGTCTGTCATGGAACTGAGCCTTTCCAGAAGGTCCTGTAGTAGCTCCTCATGTCTCCTAATGGTGGCTCCCTGCAGGGAGACAGTGTGGCAGAGCTGGTCCCAGTCTGCTGGGTCTGTCATGGCCAGTTCGTACTATAAGGGCACAAGGCGAGACCCAGATGCAGACACGGGAGGCAGATGGTTTGAAAACCACGCTGGTTGACTTGGAACATACAAGACGAACTGGCACAGAGAGACATGAAACACAGGGATATATACACTGGTACAGACAGACATGAAACACAGGGATACATACACTGGCACAGAGAGACATGAAACACAGGGATATATACACCAGGGAAAATAAGAGACACCTGGAGGGGGTGGAGACAATCACAAGGACAGGGGAAACTGATCAGGGTGAGACAGAAACCAAAAAAGTGATTTCATTTTTACATTTATTGTCTAAAAAGTGTTTAAAAGCCTTGATTGTTTCACTCTAATATTAGATTATTAAAATATGAAATACAAATCTCCAAACTTCTATTTATTTTATAGTGCTATATAAATGTTGGCATGATTTCAGATTCAGAACATAAAACATCTATAAAGCAAACATTATCCCTTAGGTCTAGCTCAGCAAGCAAATCAATATTTATTTATTTCGTAATTGCATTCTTTTTACTTTTATATGTGTGTATTGTTGTAAATAGTTAAATAATACTGCACTGTTGGAGCTGGGAACAAACACAAGGGTTTCTCTACACCCGCAATAACATCTGATAAATGTGTGTGTGACCGATAACATCTGATAAAATGTGTGTGTGACCAATACATTTAATTTGACTTTGAATAGTTTAAGCATGTGTTGCAGAACAGTGATCCAAATATTTTTTAAGAATATTGACAAAAATGATTGATCTTAAGGGGGTTAGACATCACTGACAGAGTTGACAACAAAATACTCAAAACAGACTCGTTTTGCATCTGAAAATTAAGCATATAGAAATGTAATATATAACAAATATTTTTTCAATTCCAAAAGCAAATCTTCCCCTTATAAAACTCCCCTAAATTGTATTTTTAAGCTTATAAGGCAACAAAATATTTTTTTCCAACTATGAAATAGTTTCCTTGCAGAGCAAGGATCTTCCCGACTCCCGACTCCCTGAAATAAGACTAAAATACTGGTATGGTCGACGCATGGTACGCGTGCGCCCTCTTCTGGATCCGTGCGGAATGACGTGCATGCACTGCTATAACCAACGGCGTTGCTTCAAGTTGTTAGCTATAAACTTTCCAGTCCCCAGAAGACAAGGTTCAGGAAAAAAACGTGTATTTTGTTTGCGCTGCAAAATGTTTGAAAATATGGTTGTGAGACAGAGAAAAGTGTTCAAACTGCCGACCAACACAGAGAAGTATCGTGAAGCACATCCCAACGACGGTTACATCGGCGAGGATCACGACGAAACGGACGAGTTTAGGAAGATGGTGGACAGTTACAGCGAAACTGGGAGACAGAAGGTACTTGAAGGGACATGCACAGCTAAAATAAGTCCATGTAAAATATGTTCTAACTTGGCTATGTGAATAGATATATCAAAAACACTGCTTGAAATGCAGTCGCCAGGGTTCCTGAAGACATCTAGGGCGAAAAAATATATTAAACCTAGAAGACACCTGCTAACTATCTGATGTCATTCTCGTGTAATTTAAACTGATTCAAGGTCTATTTTTTGCATTGTACTTCCAGCCTTATGTATTTTGGTCTAGATCCTAGATCTGTCCTTAGCAAACATGTATCTCAGGGCGCCTCACCCTCATCACGTGACGCGGTAGAAGCATCAGCTTCTGGTAGCCGTCCGGCTGACACAAGGCGAACCCGTTTCCTTGGTGATCTGGACGCCAGGCGACCCGTTGCCTTGGTGATCTGGACGCCAGGCGAACCAGTTGCGTTGGTGATCTGGACGCAAATCATGTGACTGATTTGACGCCGGTTCACCACATGAGGGTGGAACAACGGAAAAAAATGGCAAACGAGAAACACAGCAGGACCCTAACGCAGCGAGGACACGTCCAGAAGACGTTCACAACCACAAAATACACATTAGTTATCAACAGCTATTTTAAATCTGTGTATAATAAAGGTCTTTACAGGGTAGATTCTATAAATGAGTCTGTATGATACTTTGTTCACCTCATTAGATATACAATATTTACCAGACAATAATCATAATCATATCATCATATTCATATCGTACGTAATTATTCAATAATTGTTTAACCCAAATAATGTTGTTGTCAAACCAGTTCTGGAAAAACAAAGACTTGTTTTTGTATTTTATGTCTTTTATTATTCCAGATTGATAGGGTTTTTACCCACATCAAAGTTCTAGACCATCTGTTGTAAAATTAAATTAGGGATTATATCCTTATTTCTTAAATAGTTTTATAATATTTAAGATTAAATGGATACATTAGAGGTTTTAAAATCCAAAGCGTTCAACCCTCCCTCACCCTGGGTGCTACATGTTAGGGTCAACCTTAACCCTCACCCTGGGTGGTACATGTTAGGGTCAACCCTAACCCTCACCCTGGGTGCTACATGTTAGGGTCAACCCTATCCCTCACCCTGGCTGCTACATGTTAGGGCCAACCCTCACCCTGGGTGCTACATGTTAGGGTCAACCCTAACCCTCACCCTGGGTGCTACATGTTAGGGTCAACCTTAACCCTCACCCTGGGTGCTACATGTTAGGGTCAACCTTAACCCTCACCCTGGGTGCTACATGTTAGGGTCAACCCTAACCCTCACCCTGGGTGCTACATGTTAGGGTCAACCCTAACCCTCACCCTGGCTGCTACATGTTAGGGCCAACCCTCACCCTGGGTGCTACATGTTAGGGTCAACCCTAACCCTCACCCTGGGTGCTACATGTTAGGGTCAACCTTAACCCTCACCCTGGGTGCTACATGTTAGGGTCAACCTTAACCCTCACCCTGGGTGCTACATGTTAGGGTCAACCTTAACCCTCACCCTGGGTGCTACATGTTAGGGTCAACCTTAACCCTCACCTTGGGTGCTACATGTTAGGGTCAACCTTAACCCTCACCCTGGGTGCTACATGTTAGGGTCAACCCTAACCCTCACCCTGGGTGCTACATGTTAGGGTCAACCCTAACCCTCACCCTGGGTGCTACATGTTAGGGTCAACCCTCCCTCACCCTGGGTGCTACATGTTAGGGTCAACCTTAACCCTCACCCTGGGTGGTACATGTTAGGGTCAACCCTAACCCTCACCCTGGGTGCTACATGTTAGGGTTAACCCTAACCCTTACCCTGGGTGCTACATGTTAGGGTCAACCCTAACCCTCACCCTGGGTGCTACATGTTAGGGTCAACCCTAACCCTCACCCTGGGTGCTACATGTTAGGGTCAACCTTAACCCTCACCCTGGGTGCTACATGTTAGGGTCAACCCTAACCCTCACCCTGGGTGCTACATGTTAGGGTCAACCCTGACCCTCACCTTGGGTGCTACATGTTAGGGTCAACCTTAACCCTCACCCTGGGTGCTACATGTTAGGGTCAACCCTAACCCTCACCCTGGGTGCTACATGTTAGGGTCAACCCTCCCTCACCCTGGGTACTACATGTTAGGGTCAACCCTAACCCTCACCCTGGGTGCTACATGTTAGGATCAACCTTAACCCTCACCCTGGGTGCTACATGTTAGGGTCAACCCTAACCCTCACCCTGGGTGCTACATGTTAGGGTCAACCCTAACCCTCACCATGGGTGCTACGTGTTAGGGTCAACCCTAACCCTCACCTTGGGTGCTACATGTTAGGGTCAACCCTAACCCTCACCCTGGGTGCTACATGTTAGGGTCAACCCTCCCTCACCCTGGGTGCTACATGTTAGGGTCAACCTTAACCCTCACCCTGGGTGCTACATGTTAGGGTCAACCCTAACCCTCACCCTGGGTGCTACATGTTAGGGTCAACCCTCACCCTGTTTGCTACATGTTAGGGTCAGCCCTAACCCTCACCTTGGGTGCTACATGTTAGGGTCAACCTTAACCCTCACCCTGGGTGCTACATGTTAGGGTCAACCCTAACCCTCACCCTGGGTGCTACATGTTAGGGTCAACCCTCCCTCACCATGGGTGCTACATGTTAGGGTCAACCCTAACCCTCACCTTGGGTGCTACATGTTTGGGTCAACCCTAACCCTCACCCTGGGTGCTACATGTTAGGGTCAACCCTCCCTGACCCTGGGTGCTGCATGTTAGGGTCGACCTTAACCCTCACCCTGGGTGCTACATGTTAGGGTCAACCTTAACCCTCACCCTGGGTGCTACATGTTAGGGTCAACCATAACCCTCACCCTGGGTGCTACATGTTAGGGTCAACCCTAACCCTCACCATGGGTGCTACATGTTAGGGTCAACCCTAACCCTCACCTTGGGTGCTACATGTTAGGGTCAACCCTAACCCTCACCCTGGGTGCTACATGTTATTGTCAACCCTCCCTCACCCTGGGTGCTACATGTTAGGGTCAACCCTAACCCTCACCCTGGGTGCTACATGTTAGGGTCAACCCTAACCCTCACCCTGGGTGCTACATGTTAGGGTCAACCCTAACCCTCACCCTGGGTGCAACATGTTAGGGTCAACCCTAACCCTCACCCTGGGTGCTACATGTTAGGGTCAACCCTAACCCTCACCTTGGGTGCTACATGTTAGGGTCAACCCTAACCCTCACCCTGGGTGCTACATGTTAGGTTCAACCCTAACCCTCACCTTGGGTGCTACATGTTAGGGTCAACTTTAACCCTCACCCTGGGTGCTACATGTTAGGGTCAACCCTAACCCTCACCCTGGGTGCTACATGTTAGGGTCAACCCTAACCCTCACCTTGGGTGCTACATGTTAGGGTCAACCCTAACCCTCACCTTGGGTGCTACATGTTAGGGTCAACCTTAACCCTCACCCTGGGTGCTACATGTTAGGGTCAACCCTAACTCTCACCCTGGGTGCTACATGTTACCGCTTTTTAAAAATAGAGGTTTATTCCTCCATATGAAGTTAAATAATTTATCATCAACCATTTTAGTTACTGACAGAGGAACATCCAAGGCAGGGGAGGTATAAACTAATCTGGACCTTCAGATTGATAAAAGTTCACATCCAGATGAAGAAAGATCTCTTAATAACCAGGAGTTAAATATCTTTCTAGTTTCCTCAACAATAGGAGAGACATTTAAGTTGGCCCTTTCTTTCTGATCTTTGCTAACTTTAATACGAAGATATGTGATCACATCTTTTACAGGGATATTACGTACTGAGTTTAAGTCACATCTTTTCAACACAAATAATTATAATTTCCTAATATTCAGAGATAAACTTTATACATGTGAGATAGGGGCTCGAACCAGGGACCCTCTGCACACATCAACAACAGTCAACCTCGAAGCATCGTTAGCCATCGCGCCACAAAAGCCACTGCCCTTGCAGAGCTAAGGGGAACAACTACTTCAAGGTCTCAGAGCGAGTGACGGCACCGATTGAAACGCTATTTAGCGCACACCACCCCTAACTAGCTAGCCATTTCACTTCGGGTTTCAAAGGCATTAATACACTCAGTAGCTTTCCTGACTTCATTATGATCTTTTTAAAAATGGTGGTGTCATCAGCCAATTGTGAACAATTTATCTCTTTGTCTTGTATCTGAAAACTCCTAAAACTATCCTTATTGATATGAGGTGTCATAACACCCCTAAAACTATCTTTATTGATAGGAAGTGTCATAACACCCCTAAAACTGTATCAAAAGCCTTGTAAAAGTCTCCAAATAAAATAAATCTATCTTCCATAATGTGCTCGTTGTAGTCTATCAAGTCCAATAAATTAGCCCCACACACACATCACCATTAGATACCACCTACTAGTTGCCTCGTGCCTCATGCTGTAAATCTTCCCAGTGTGAAATAGTTCCCAATCGTTGTGATTGTGACATCATGCTGTAAATCTTCACAGAGGGAAAAAGTTCCCAATCGTTGTGATTGTGACATCATGCTGTAAATCTTCCCAGTGTGAAATAGTTCCCAATCGTTGTGATTGTGACATCATGCTGTAAATCTTCCCAGTGTGAAATAGTTCCCAATCGTTGTGATTGTGACATCATGCTGTAAATCTTCCCAGTGTGAAATAATTCCCAATCGTTGTGATTGTGACATCATGTTGTAAATCTTCCCAGAGGGAAATAGTTCCCAATCGTTGTGATTGTGACATCATGCTGTAAATCTTCCCAGAGGGAAATAGTTCCCAATCGTTGTGATTGTGACATCATGCTGTAAATCTTCCCAGAGGGAAATAGTTCCCAATCGTTGTGATTGTGACATCATGCTGTAAATCTTCCCAGTGTGAAATAGTTCCCAGTATTATTTGTGTCATTTAACTGAATAATGACAATGTATTGCATTAATAATATTAATGTACTATTTTTGATAGGATTTTCACACCTTTAAGTGTCCAGACAAATGATACAAAACCACATTTTCTACACATACTCCCAGTACATGTAACCCATATTTCTAGGCACCAATCAATAAGAAACCGGCTCACTCATGAGATGTGTCTGTCTTGGAGGCAGTGAGGCAACAGCGGTGATTTCTCCAAGTCAACTCTGTTCCTGTGCTTGGTCTTGATTAGGGTAGAAACCGTCTTGGTCTTGATTAGGGTAGAAACCGTCTTGGTCTTGATTAGAGTAGAAACCGTCTTGGTCTTGATTAGGGTAGAAACCGTCTTGGTCTTGATTAGGGTAGAAACCGTCTTGGTCTTGATTAGGGTAGAACCGTCTTGATTAGGGTAGAAACCGTCTTGGTCTTGATTAGGGTAGAAACCGTCTTGGTCTTGATTAGAGTAGAAACCGTCTTGGTCTTGATTAGGGTAGAAACCGTCTTGGTCTTGATTAGAGTAGAAACCGTTGTGGTCTTGATTAGAGTAGAAACCGTCTTGGTCTTGATTAGGGTAGAAACCGTCTTGGTCTTGATTAGGGTAGAAACCGTCTTGGTCTTGATTAGGGTAGAAACCGTCTTGGTCTTGATTAGGGTAGAAACCGTCTTGGTCTTGATTAGGGTAGAAACCGTCTTGGTCTTGATTAGGGTAGAAACCGTCTTGGTCTTGATTAGGGTAGAAACCGTATTGGTCTTGATTAGGGTAGAAACCGTCTTGTTCTTGATTAGGGTAGAAACCGTCTTGGTCTTGATTAGGGTAGAAACCGTCTTGGTCTTGATTAGGGTAGAAACCGTCTTGGTCTTGATTAGGGTAGAAACCGTCTTGGTCTTGATTAGGGTAGAAACCGTCTTGGTCTTGATTAGGGTAGAAACCGTCTTGGTCTTGATTAGGGTAGAAACCGTCTTGGTCTTGATTAGGGTAGAAACCGTCTTGGTCTTGATTAGAGTAGAAACCGTACTGATTAGGGTAGAAACCGTCTTGGTCTTGATTAGGGTAGAAACCGTCTTGATTAGGGTAGAAACCATCTTGATTAGGGTAGAAACCGTATTGGTCTTTTATTAGAGTAGAAACCGTCTTGGTCTTGATTAGGGTAGAAACCGTATTGGTCTTGATTAGGGTAGAAACCATCTTGATTAGGGTAGAAACCGTATTGGTCTTGATTAGAGTAGAAACCGTCTTGGTCTTGATTAGGGTAGAAACCGTCTTGGTCTTGATTAAGGTAGAAACCGTATTGGTCTTGATTAGGGTAGAAACCGTCTTGGTCTTGATTAGGGTAGAAACCGTCTTGGTCTTGATTAGGGTAGAAACCGTCTTGGTCTTGATTAGGGTAGAAACCGTCTTGGTCTTGATTAGGGTAGAAACCGTATTGGTCTTGATTAGGGTAGAAACCGTCTTGGTCTTGATTAGGGTAGAAACCGTCTTGGTCTTGATTAGGGTAGAAACCGTCTTGGTCTTGATTAGGGTAGAAACCGTCTTGGTCTTGATTAGGGTAGAAACCGTATTGGTCTTGATTAGGGTAGAACCGTCTTGATTAGGGTAGAAACCGTCTTGGTCTTGATTAGGGTAGAAACCGTCTTGGTCTTGATTAGAGTAGAAACCGTCTTGGTCTTGATTAGGGTAGAAACCGTCTTGGTCTTGATTAGAGTAGAACCCGTCTTGGTCTTGATTAGAGTAGAAACCGTCTTGGTCTTGATTAGGGTAGAAACCGTCTTGGTCTTGATTAGGGTAGAAACCGTCTTGGTCTTGATTAGGGTAGAAACCGTCTTGGTCTTGATTAGGGTAGAAACCTTCTTGGTCTTGATTAGGGTAGAAACCGTCTTGGTCTTGATTAGGGTAGAAACCGTATTGGTCTTGATTAGGGTAGACACCGTCTTGGTCTTGATTAGGGTAGAAACCGTCTTGGTCTTGATTAGGGTAGAAACCGTCTTGGTCTTGATTAGGGTAGAAACCGTCTTGGTCTTGATTAGGGTAGAAACCGTCTTGGTCTTGATTCGAGTAGAAACCGTACTGATTAGGGTAGAAACCGTCTTGGTCTTGATTAGGGTAGAAACCGTCTTGATTAGGGTAGAAACCATCTTGATTAGGGTAGAAACCGTATTGGTCTTTATTAGAGTAGAAACCGTCTTGGTCTTGATTAGAGTAGAAACCGTCTTGGTCTTGATTAGGGTAGAAACCGTCTTGGTCTTGATTAGGGTAGAAACCGTCTTGGTCTTGATTAGGGTAGAAACCGTATTGGTCTTGATTAGGGTAGAAACCGTCTTGGTCTTGATTAGGGTAGAAACCGTCTTGTTCTTGATTAGGGTAGAAACCGTCTTGGTCTCGATTAGGGTAGAAACCGTCTTGGTCTTGATTAGGGTAGAAACCGTATTGGTCTTGATTAGGGTAGAAACCGTCTTGATTAGGGTAGAAACCATCTTGATTAGGGTAGAAACCGTATTGGTCTTTATTAGAGTAGAAACCGTCTTGGTCTTGATTAGAGTAGAAACCGTCTTGGTCTTGATTAGGGTAGAAACCGTATTGGTCTTGATTAGGGTAGAAACCGTCTTGATTAGGGTAGAAACCGTATTGGTCTTTATTAGAGTAGAAACCGTCTTGGTCTTGATTAGAGTAGAAACCGTCTTGGTCTTGATTAGGGTAGAAACCGTCTTGGTCTTGATTAAGGTAGAAACCGTATTGGTCTTGATTAGGGTAGAAACCGTCTTGGTCTTGATTAGGGTAGAAACCATCTTGGTCTTGATTAGGGTAGAAACCGTCTTGGTCTTGATTAGGGTAGAAACCGTCTTGGTCTTGATTAGGGTAGAAACCGTCTTGGTCTTGATTAGGGTAGAAACCGTATTGGTCTTGATTAGGGTAGAAACCGTCTTGGTCTTGATTAGGGTAGAAACCGTCTTGTTCTTGATTAGGGTAGAAACCGTCTTGGTCTTGATTAGGGTAGAAACCGTCTTGGTCTTGATTAGGGTAGAAACCGTCTTGGTCTTGATTAGGGTAGAAACCGTACTGATTAGGGTAGAAACCGTCTTGGTCTTGATTAGGGTAGAAACCGTCTTGATTAGGGTAGAAACCATCTTGATTAGGGTAGAAACCGTATTGGTCTTTATTAGAGTAGAAACCGTCTTGGTCTTGATTAGGGTAGAAACCGTATTGGTCTTGATTAGGGTAGAAACCATCTTCATTAGGGTAGAAACCGTATTGGTCTTTATTAGAGTAGAAACCGTCTTGGTCTTGATTAGAGTAGAAACCGTCTTGGTCTTGATTAGGGTAGAAACCGTCTTGGTCTTGATTAAGGTAGAAACCGTATTGGTCTTGATTAGGGTAGAAACCGTCTTGGTCTTGATTAGGGTAGAAACCGTCTTGGTCTTGATTAGGGTAGAAACCGTCTTGGTCTTGATTAGGGTAGAAACCGTCTTGGTCTTGATTAGGGTAGAAACCGTCTTGGTCTTGATTAGAGTAGAAACCGTCTTGGTCTTGATTAGGGTAGAAACCGTCTTGGTCTTGATTAGAGTAGAACCCGTCTTGGTCTTGATTAGAGTAGAAACCGTCTTGGTCTTGATTAGGGTAGAAACCGTCTTGGTCTTGATTAGGGTAGAAACCGTCTTGGTCTTGATTAGGGTAGAAACCGTCTTGGTCTTGATTAGGGTAGAAACCTTCTTGGTCTTGATTAGGGTAGAAACCGTCTTGGTCTTGATTAGGGTAGAAACCGTATTGGTCTTGATTAGGGTAGAAACCGTC
Organism: Oncorhynchus mykiss; assembly: GCF_057628025.1. Classification (NCBI taxonomy): domain Eukaryota; kingdom Metazoa; phylum Chordata; class Actinopteri; order Salmoniformes; family Salmonidae; genus Oncorhynchus; species Oncorhynchus mykiss. The sequence continues at coordinate 58,572,026 of NC_143042.1, read as the reverse complement.
TTGGTCTTGATTAGGGTAGAAACCGTCTTGGTCTTGATTAGGGTAGAAACCGTCTTGGTCTTGATTAGGGTAGAAACCGTCTTGGTCTTGATTAGGGTAGAAACCGTCTTGGTCTTGATTCGAGTAGAAACCGTACTGATTAGGGTAGAAACCGTCTTGGTCTTGATTAGGGTAGAAACCGTCTTGGTTAGGGTAGAAACCATCTTGATTAGGGTAGAAACCGTATTGGTCTTTATTAGAGTAGAAACCGTCTTGGTCTTGATTAGAGTAGAAACCGTCTTGGTCTTGATTAGGGTAGAAACCGTCTTGGTCTTGATTAGGGTAGAAACCATCTTGGTCTTGATTAGGGTAGAAACCGTCTTGGTCTTGATTAGGGTAGAAACCGTCTTGGTCTTGATTAGGGTAGAAACCGTCTTGGTCTTGATTAGGGTAGAAACCGTATTGGTCTTGATTAGGGTAGAAACCGTCTTGGTCTTGATTAGGGTAGAAACCGTCTTGTTCTTGATTAGGGTAGAAACCGTCTTGGTCTTGATTAGGGTAGAAACCGTCTTGGTCTTGATTAGGGTAGAAACCGTCTTGGTCTTGATTAGAGTAGAAACCGTACTGATTAGGGTAGAAACCGTCTTGGTCTTGATTAGGGTAGAAACCGTCTTGATTAGGGTAGAAACCATCTTGATTAGGGTAGAAACCGTATTGGTCTTTATTAGAGTAGAAACCGTCTTGGTCTTGATTAGGGTAGAAACCGTATTGGTCTTGATTAGGGTAGAAACCATCTTGATTAGGGTAGAAACCGTATTGGTCTTTATTAGAGTAGAAACCGTCTTGGTCTTGATTAGAGTAGAAACCGTCTTGGTCTTGATTAGGGTAGAAACCGTCTTGGTCTTGATTAGAGTAGAAACCGTACTGATTAGGGTAGAAACCGTCTTGGTCTTGATTAGGGTAGAAACCGTCTTGATTAGGGTAGAAACCATCTTGATTAGGGTAGAAACCGTATTGGTCTTTATTAGAGTAGAAACCGTCTTGGTCTTGATTAGAGTAGAAACCGTCTTGGTCTTGATTAGGGTAGAAACCGTCTTGGTCTTGATTAGGGTAGAAACCGTCTTGGTCTTGATTAGGGTAGAAACCGTATTGGTCTTGATTAGGGTAGAAACCGTCTTGGTCTTGATTAGGGTAGAAACCGTCTTGTTCTTGATTAGGGTAGAAACCGTCTTGGTCTCGATTAGGGTAGAAACCGTCTTGGTCTTGATTAGGGTAGAAACCGTCTTGGTCTTGATTAGGGTAGAAACCGTCTTGATTAGGGTAGAAACCATCTTGATTAGGGTAGAAACCGTATTGGTCTTTATTAGAGTAGAAACCGTCTTGGTCTTGATTAGAGTAGAAACCGTCTTGGTCTTGATTAGGGTAGAAACCGTATTGGTCTTGATTAGGGTAGAAACCGTCTTGATTAGGGTAGAAACCGTATTGGTCTTTATTAGAGTAGAAACCGTCTTGGTCTTGATTAGAGTAGAAACCGTCTTGGTCTTGATTAGGGTAGAAACCGTCTTGGTCTTGATTAAGGTAGAAACCGTATTGGTCTTGATTAGGGTAGAAACCGTCTTGGTCTTGATTAGGGTAGAAACCATCTTGGTCTTGATTAGGGTAGAAACCGTCTTGGTCTTGATTAGGGTAGAAACCGTCTTGGTCTTGATTAGGGTAGAAACCGTCTTGGTCTTGATTAGGGTAGAAACCGTATTGGTCTTGATTAGGGTAGAAACCGTCTTGGTCTTGATTAGGGTAGAAACCGTCTTGTTCTTGATTAGGGTAGAAACCGTCTTGGTCTTGATTAGGGTAGAAACCGTCTTGGTCTTGATTAGGGTAGAAACCGTCTTGGTCTTGATTAGGGTAGAAACCGTACTGATTAGGGTAGAAACCGTCTTGGTCTTGATTAGGGTAGAAACCGTCTTGATTAGGGTAGAAACCATCTTGATTAGGGTAGAAACCGTATTGGTCTTTATTAGAGTAGAAACCGTCTTGGTCTTGATTAGGGTAGAAACCGTCTTGGTCTTGATTAGGGTAGAAACCTTCTTGGTCTTGATTAGGGTAGAAACCGTCTTGGTCTTGATTAGGGTAGAAACCGTATTGGTCTTGATTAGGGTAGAAACCGTCTTGGTCTTGATTAGGGTAGAAACCGTCTTGGTCTTGATTAGGGTAGAAACCGTCTTGGTCTTGATTAGGGTAGAAACCGTCTTGGTCTTGATTAGGGTAGAAACCGTCTTGGTCTTGATTCGAGTAGAAACCGTACTGATTAGGGTAGAAACCGTCTTGGTCTTGATTAGGGTAGAAACCGTCTTGGTTAGGGTAGAAACCATCTTGATTAGGGTAGAAACCGTATTGGTCTTTATTAGAGTAGAAACCGTCTTGGTCTTGATTAGAGTAGAAACCGTCTTGGTCTTGATTAGGGTAGAAACCGTCTTGGTCTTGATTAGGGTAGAAACCATCTTGGTCTTGATTAGGGTAGAAACCGTCTTGGTCTTGATTAGGGTAGAAACCGTCTTGGTCTTGATTAGGGTAGAAACCGTCTTGGTCTTGATTAGGGTAGAAACCGTATTGGTCTTGATTAGGGTAGAAACCGTCTTGGTCTTGATTAGGGTAGAAACCGTCTTGTTCTTGATTAGGGTAGAAACCGTCTTGGTCTTGATTAGGGTAGAAACCGTCTTGGTCTTGATTAGGGTAGAAACCGTCTTGGTCTTGATTAGAGTAGAAACCGTACTGATTAGGGTAGAAACCGTCTTGGTCTTGATTAGGGTAGAAACCGTCTTGATTAGGGTAGAAACCATCTTGATTAGGGTAGAAACCGTATTGGTCTTTATTAGAGTAGAAACCGTCTTGGTCTTGATTAGGGTAGAAACCGTATTGGTCTTGATTAGGGTAGAAACCATCTTGATTAGGGTAGAAACCGTATTGGTCTTTATTAGAGTAGAAACCGTCTTGGTCTTGATTAGAGTAGAAACCGTCTTGGTCTTGATTAGGGTAGAAACCGTCTTGGTCTTGATTAGAGTAGAAACCGTACTGATTAGGGTAGAAACCGTCTTGGTCTTGATTAGGGTAGAAACCGTCTTGATTAGGGTAGAAACCATCTTGATTAGGGTAGAAACCGTATTGGTCTTTATTAGAGTAGAAACCGTCTTGGTCTTGATTAGAGTAGAAACCGTCTTGGTCTTGATTAGGGTAGAAACCGTCTTGGTCTTGATTAGGGTAGAAACCGTCTTGGTCTTGATTAGGGTAGAAACCGTATTGGTCTTGATTAGGGTAGAAACCGTCTTGGTCTTGATTAGGGTAGAAACCGTCTTGTTCTTGATTAGGGTAGAAACCGTCTTGGTCTCGATTAGGGTAGAAACCGTCTTGGTCTTGATTAGGGTAGAAACCGTCTTGGTCTTGATTAGGGTAGAAACCGTCTTGATTAGGGTAGAAACCATCTTGATTAGGGTAGAAACCGTATTGGTCTTTATTAGAGTAGAAACCGTCTTGGTCTTGATTAGAGTAGAAACCGTCTTGGTCTTGATTAGGGTAGAAACCGTATTGGTCTTGATTAGGGTAGAAACCGTCTTGATTAGGGTAGAAACCGTATTGGTCTTTATTAGAGTAGAAACCGTCTTGGTCTTGATTAGAGTAGAAACCGTCTTGGTCTTGATTAGGGTAGAAACCGTCTTGGTCTTGATTAAGGTAGAAACCGTATTGGTCTTGATTAGGGTAGAAACCGTCTTGGTCTTGATTAGGGTAGAAACCATCTTGGTCTTGATTAGGGTAGAAACCGTCTTGGTCTTGATTAGGGTAGAAACCGTCTTGGTCTTGATTAGGGTAGAAACCGTCTTGGTCTTGATTAGGGTAGAAACCGTATTGGTCTTGATTAGGGTAGAAACCGTCTTGGTCTTGATTAGGGTAGAAACCGTCTTGTTCTTGATTAGGGTAGAAACCGTCTTGGTCTTGATTAGGGTAGAAACCGTCTTGGTCTTGATTAGGGTAGAAACCGTCTTGGTCTTGATTAGGGTAGAAACCGTACTGATTAGGGTAGAAACCGTCTTGGTCTTGATTAGGGTAGAAACCGTCTTGATTAGGGTAGAAACCATCTTGATTAGGGTAGAAACCGTATTGGTCTTTATTAGAGTAGAAACCGTCTTGGTCTTGATTAGGGTAGAAACCGTCTTGGTCTTGATTAGGGTAGAAACCGTCTTGGTCTTGATTAAGGTAGAAACCGTATTGGTCTTGATTAGGGTAGAAACCGTCTTGGTCTTGATTAGGGTAGAAACCGTATTGGTCTTGATTAGGGTAGAAACCGTCTTGGTCTTGATTAGGGTAGAAACCGTCTTGTTCTTGATTAGGGTAGAAACCGTCTTGGTCTTGATTAGGGTAGAAACCGTCTTGGTCTTGATTAGGGTAGAAACCGTCTTGGTCTTGATTAGGGTAGAAACCGTACTGATTAGGGTAGAAACCGTCTTGGTCTTGATTAGGGTAGAAACCGTCTTGATTAGGGTAGAAACCATCTTGATTAGGGTAGAAACCGTATTGGTCTTTATTAGAGTAGAAACCGTCTTGGTCTTGATTAGAGTAGAAACCGTCTTGGTCTTGATTAGGGTAGAAACCGTCTTGGTCTTGATTAAGGTAGAAACCGTATTGGTCTTGATTAGGGTAGAAACCGTCTTGGTCTTGATTAGGGTAGAAACCGTCTTGGTCTTGATTAGGGTAGAAACCGTCTTGGTCTTGATTAGAGTAGAACCCGTCTTGGTCTTGATTAGAGTAGAAACCGTCTTGGTCTTGATTAGGGTAGAAACCGTCTTGGTCTTGATTAGGGTAGAAACCGTCTTGGTCTTGATTAGGGTAGAAACCGTCTTGGTCTTGATTAGGGTAGAAACCTTCTTGGTCTTGATTAGGGTAGAAACCGTCTTGGTCTTGATTAGGGTAGAAACCGTATTGGTCTTGATTAGGGTAGAAACCGTCTTGGTCTTGATTAGGGTAGAAACCGTCTTGGTCTTGATTAGGGTAGAAACCGTCTTGGTCTTGATTAGGGTAGAAACCGTCTTGGTCTTGATTAGGGTAGAAACCGTCTTGGTCTTGATTCGAGTAGAAACCGTACTGATTAGGGTAGAAACCGTCTTGGTCTTGATTAGGGTAGAAACCGTCTTGGTTAGGGTAGAAACCATCTTGATTAGGGTAGAAACCGTATTGGTCTTTATTAGAGTAGAAACCGTCTTGGTCTTGATTAGAGTAGAAACCGTCTTGGTCTTGATTAGGGTAGAAACCGTCTTGGTCTTGATTAGGGTAGAAACCATCTTGGTCTTGATTAGGGTAGAAACCGTCTTGGTCTTGATTAGGGTAGAAACCGTCTTGGTCTTGATTAGGGTAGAAACCGTCTTGGTCTTGATTAGGGTAGAAACCGTATTGGTCTTGATTAGGGTAGAAACCGTCTTGGTCTTGATTAGGGTAGAAACCGTCTTGTTCTTGATTAGGGTAGAAACCGTCTTGGTCTTGATTAGGGTAGAAACCGTCTTGGTCTTGATTAGGGTAGAAACCGTCTTGGTCTTGATTAGAGTAGAAACCGTACTGATTAGGGTAGAAACCGTCTTGGTCTTGATTAGGGTAGAAACCGTCTTGATTAGGGTAGAAACCATCTTGATTAGGGTAGAAACCGTATTGGTCTTTATTAGAGTAGAAACCGTCTTGGTCTTGATTAGGGTAGAAACCGTATTGGTCTTGATTAGGGTAGAAACCATCTTGATTAGGGTAGAAACCGTATTGGTCTTTATTAGAGTAGAAACCGTCTTGGTCTTGATTAGAGTAGAAACCGTCTTGGTCTTGATTAGGGTAGAAACCGTCTTGGTCTTGATTAAGGTAGAAACCGTATTGGTCTTGATTAGGGTAGAAACCGTCTTGGTCTTGATTAGGGTAGAAACCGTCTTGGTCTTGATTAGGGTAGAAACCGTCTTGGTCTTGATTAGGGTAGAAGCCGTCTTGGTCTTGATTAGGGTAGAAACCATCTTGGTCTTGATTAGAGTAGAAACCGTCTTGGTCTTGATTAGGGTAGAAACCGTCTTGGTCTTGATTAGAGTAGAACCCGTCTTGGTCTTGATTAGAGTAGAAACCGTCTTGGTCTTGATTAGGGTAGAAACCGTGTTGGTCTTGATTAGGGTAGAAACCGTCTTGGTCTTGATTAGGGTAGAAACCGTCTTGGTCTTGATTAGGGTAGAAACCTTCTTGGTCTTGATTAGGGTAGAAACCGTCTTGGTCTTGATTAGGGTAGAAACCGTATTGGTCTTGATTAGGGTAGAAACCGTCTTTGTCTTGATTAGGGTAGAAACCGTCTTGGTCTTGATTAGGGTAGAAACCGTCTTGGTCTTGATTAGGGTAGAAACCGTCTTGGTCTTGATTAGGGTAGAAACCGTCTTGGTCTTGATTCGAGTAGAAACCGTACTGATTAGGGTAGAAACCGTCTTGGTCTTGATTAGGGTAGAAACCGTCTTGGTTAGGGTAGAAACCATCTTGATTAGGGTAGAAACCGTATTGGTCTTTATTAGAGTAGAAACCGTCTTGGTCTTGATTAGAGTAGAAACCGTCTTGGTCTTGATTAGGGTAGAAACCGTCTTGGTCTTGATTAGGGTAGAAACCGTCTTGGTCTTGATTAGGGTAGAAACCGTATTGGTCTTGATTAGGGTAGAAACCGTCTTGGTCTTGATTAGTGTAGAAACCGTCTTGTTCTTGATTAGGGTAGAAACCGTCTTGGTCTTGATTAGGGTAGAAACCGTCTTGGTCTTGATTAGGGTAGAAACCGTCTTGGTCTTGATTAGGGTAGAAACCGTCTTGATTAGGGTAGAAACCATCTTGATTAGGGTAGAAACCGTATTGGTCTTTATTAGAGTAGAAACCGTCTTGGTCTTGATTAGAGTAGAAACCGTCTTGGTCTTGATTAGGGTAGAAACCGTATTGGTCTTGATTAGGGTAGAAACCGTCTTGATTAGGGTAGAAACCGTATTGGTCTTTATTAGAGTAGAAACC
>NC_143042.1:58495000-58557500 GCF_057628025.1 Oncorhynchus mykiss | reverse complement strand
GATAGCAATTTAGTCGGCTTTGGGATGTTTTTAGTTTTTACAGTATTGTAAATATGATTCCTTTGATTGGTTCATGATTTTGTTTATTGGAATTCTTTCTTTTGAAGCAGTGCTGGTGTCAGCTTGGTTGGTGAGGTCCAACACCAGCTGACTGAGAGGGCTCGTTTCTGGGCTCAGCTTGGTTGGTGAGGTCCAACACCAGCTGACCGAGAGGGCTCGTTTCTGGGCTCAGCTTGGTTGGTGAGGTCCAACACCAGCTGACCGAGAGGGCTCGTTTCTGGGCTCAGCTTGGTTGGTGAGGTCCAACACCAGCTGACCGAGAGGGCTCGTTTCTGGGCTCAGCTTGGTTGGTGAGGTCCAACACCAGCTGACTGAGAGGGCTCGTTTCTGGGCTCAGCTTGGTTGGTGAGGTCCAACACCAGCTGACTGAGAGGGCTCGTTTCTGGGCTCAGCTTGGTTGGTGAGGTCCAACACCAGCTGACTGAGAGGGCTCGTTTCTGGGCTCAGCTTGGTTGGTGAGGTCCAACACCAGCTGACTGAGAGGGCTCGTTTCTGGGCTCAGCTTGGTTGGTGAGGTCCAACACCAGCTGACTGAGAGGGCTCGTTTCTGGGCTCAGCTTGGTTGGTGAGGTCCAACACCAGCTGACTGAGAGGGCTCGTTTCTGGGCTCAGCTCTTGGGTTTGAAGTAGTTTAAATTGCAGACTTGAATTTGGACTTGAATTTATATGTAGCCAAAATTTTAATGATCTTTTCTGAATTTTCATTACCACTGGAAAGAGGCCCAATTCTGCCCTGCGTTAGGTGTACTTCTCTGGACTTGTAGAATTTTCCATGTAAGGGCTTGAATTGGATATTTGTCCCACATTTTAACGTCCAGTTTGAGTGGCCCCCCAAACCTCACTTTCATAAAGAGCTAGGATTACACTGTCAAATATTTTGGTTCTAATTCTAACTGGGACGTTGATTTGGAATCATTTCATTTTTATTGCATTCAACGCTCTGCCGGCTGTTTCTTTGACTGCCATATTCGTCGTTTCCCGATGCAGATATGGTCAGACCAGGTAGGAGTCATTTTTATTGCATTCAACGCTCTGCCGGCTGTTTCTTTGCCTTATTCGTCGTTTCCCGATGCAGATATGGTCAGACCAGGTAGGAGTCATTTTTATTGCATTCAACGCTCTGCCGGCTGTTTCTTTGACTGCCATATTCGTCGTTTCCCGATGCAGATATGGTCAGACCAGGTAGGAGTCATTTTTTGTGTGTGTTCAATTATGGTTTTGTTCAAGGTGAATTTATATTTGTGTTTCTGACATCTGGGTTTTTTCTGGAAAATCAGGATTTTAGTTTTTTTAGAAATGTACTGCCAGGGCCCGATTATGGCAATATTGTCTAGAATGTTAATGTTCTGTTGAAGACCTTCTTTGGTTGGTGATAGAAGAACCAAATTATCAGCATATAGCAGGTATTTCACCTCTGTTAAATAGTGTGAGTCCTGGGGCTGCAGAATGGTCCAACATGTCTGCTAATTCATTGATATAAATATTGAAAAGGTTTGGACTCAAACTGCGGACTCGGGAGAGGCGAAGGTCGAGAGCCATGAACTCCTGTACGGACTCGGGAGAGGCGAAGGTCGAGAGCCATGAACACTGCTTCTTGACACAATGCCCATCCAACCCGGAAGCCAGCTGCACCAATGTGTCGGAGGAAACAGCGTGCACTGCGCCCAGCATGCCTCAGGAGTCGCTAGTGGGCTATGGGACAAGAACAGCCCTGCCGGCCAAACCCTCCCTTAACCCAGACAATACTGGGCCAATTGTGCGCCGCCCCATGGGCCTCCCGGTCACGGCCGGCTGTGACAGAGCCTGGATTCGAACCAGGATCTCTAGTGGCACAGCTACTGCGCCAGTCGGGAGGACCCGCAAGCAAAGATGTTGCCCTCTCTTTTTTGGGGTGGACGTGTTTATTAATTAGTGTGTGTAATATGATCAGTATTGTGATGGTTAGGGAGAAAGACAATTTACTTATTCCATTTTTTTCTTGAAGAAAGGTTTGAATTCTTGAATTCAAAATGCTACAGAAAACCTTTCCCAAGTCGCTGTTTATGCAAATTCCCCTGTAATTATTGGGGTCTGATTTGTCTCCACTTTTGTGGATAGGGGAGATGAGCCCCTGGGAAGCAGACAGAAGTTAAAATCATGTTGAACAGTTTAAACACAGCATTTTGCAACTCAGGTGTGCTGTTTTTCAGCATTTCATTTCTGATGTTATCTAGACCACAAGCCTTCTTTGGTTTTATAGATTTGAGCTTTTCATTTAGTTCTTGTTGGGTTCTTGGGTAATCTAATGGATTTTGGTTGTTTTAATGACCGATTAATGGATGTTACATTTTTCTTTAATTTTCTTTAATTGATTCTGTTGTAAGTCTTTTTGTGGGATGTTTTTGAGTAGATTATCAAAATACCTTTTCCAAATTCCTTCTTGTATGGCTAATTATTGTGGCTTTGTTGTGCTTAAATTGTTCCACATGTCCCAAAATGGATTTTGGTCAATTGCGTTTTCAATTTCATCAAGTGTCTTATTGTTGTAATTCAATTTCTTGCGTTTCAGTGTTTCAGTGTATGTTTCTACTGTTTACGAGTTTCAAAGTATTAATAGCGTAGCTCTGGGTTGGTTTGACTGGGAGGCAGGTAGGTTGACCTGGGCTGGAGCAGACTGGTAGGTTGACCTGGGCTGGAGCAGACTGGTAGGTTGACCTGGGCTGGAGCAGACTGGTAGGTTGACCTGGGCTGGAGCAGACTGGTAGGTTGACCTGGGCTGGAGCAGACTGGTAGGTTGACCTGGGCTGGAGCAGACTGGTAGGTTGACTTGGGCTGGAGCAGACTGGTAGGCTGACCTGGGCTGGGGCATACTGGTAGGCTGACCTGGGCTGGGGCATACTGGTAGGCTGACCTGGGCTGGAGCAGACTGGTAGGCTGACCTGGGCTGGAGCAGACTGGTAGGCTGACCTGGGCTGGAGCAGACTGGTAGGCTGACCTGGGCTGGGGCAGACTGGTAGGTTGACCTGGGCTGGAGCAGACTGGTAGGTTGACCTGGGCTGGAGCAGACTGGTAGTTTGACCTGGGCTGGAGCAGACTGGTAGGTTGACCTGGGCTGGAGCAGACTGGTAGGTTGACCTGGGCTGGAGCAGACTGGTAGGTTGACCTGGGCTGGAGCAGACTGGTAGGTTGACCTGGGCTGGAGCAGACTGGTAGGCTGACCTGGGCTGGAGCAGACTGGTAGGCTGACCTGGGCTGGGGCATACTGGTAGGCTGGTAGGTTGACCTGGGCTGGAGCAGACTGGTAGGCTGACCTGGGCTGGAGCAGACTGGTAGGTTGACCTGGGCTGGAGCAGACTGGTAGTTTGACCTGGGCTGGAGCAGACTGGTAGGCTGACCTGGGCTGGAGCAGACTGGTAGTTTGACCTGGGCTGGAGCAGACTGGTAGGTTGACCTGGGCTGGAGCAGACTGGTAGGTTGACCTGGGCTGGAGCAGACTGGTAGGTTGACCTGGGCTGGAGCAGACTGGTAGGCTGACCTGGGCTGGAGCAGACTGGTAGGTTGACCTGGGCTGGGGCATACTGGTAGGCTGGTAGGTTGACCTGGGCTGGGGCAGACTGGTAGACTGACCTGGGCTGGAGCAGACTGGTAGGCTGACCTGGGCTGGAGCAGACTGGTAGGCTGACCTGGGCTGGAGCAGACTGGTAGGCTGACCTGGGCTGGAGCAGACTGGTAGGCTTGATACGTGTTGCTCTGGTCAGCTTCTTCAAAAATGCTGATCTGACATCCTTGGCTGATGCCTCTCTTTTTTGAGAAAGGGACATGGTTGCAAATAACCCTTTTCTCTATGTGCCTTCGTTTGGTATTAAAGATTAAGTTTGCTCTTGTTTTGTAACTGGTAAGATCTGCAAACAGACGTTCATGGTTCTGTACCATCATCAAACCTGAACCGTTTCTTATCTTTCTCTGTCTGGATGTCTGGTGGGTAAATAATTTCCATAGCAACGCTGGGGATGTTGGCTACAATGCTGCAATAGAAGCCTACCTTTCCCAGAACAGCATTGTTTCTGTCTCTAGTGTCTTTAGAGGACTGTTTTGCTTTGATGTCCTTTGTCTTCTGTTGTCTTTCTGTTCTTTAGTTAACTAGTTATTTTTTGTTTGCTAGATTCTTTTAGGAGACTCCCTAGCAACTGCTTAGCAACTGGTTAACAATTCAGCTAGCTAACTACAATTGTATAAATAATAGTTACTTTTTCAAAAGCCTCTCTCTCTCCATGTGTCTCTCAGTGTCTCTATGTGTCTCTCTGTGTCTCTGTCTCTGTGTGTCTCTCTGTGTCTCTGTCTCTATGTGTCTCTCAGTGTCTCTGTCTCTGTGTGTCTCTCTGTGTCTCTGTCTCTCAGTGTCTCTGTGTGTCTCTCAGTGTCTCTGTCTCTATGTGTCTCTCTGTGTCTCTGTCTCTATGTGTCTCTCTGTGTCTCTGTCTCTGTGTGTCTCTCCGTGTATCTCTCGCTCTCCATGTGTCTCTCAGTGTCTCTGTGTGTCTCTCTGTGTCTCTGTGTGTCTCTCAGTGTCTCTGTGTGTCTCTCTGTGTCTCTGTCTCTATGTGTCTCTCTGTGTCTCTGTCTCTATGTGTCTCTCTGTGTCTCTGTCTCTATGTGTCTCTCTGTGTCTCTGTCTCTATGTGTCTCTCTGTGTCTCTGTCTCTGTGTGTCTCTCCGTGTATCTCTCTCTCTCCATGTGTCTCTCAGTGTCTCTGTGTGTCTCTCTGTGTCTCTGTCTCTCTGTGTCTCTCCGTGTATCTCTCTCTCTCCATGTGTCTCTCAGTGTCTCTGTGTGTCTCTCTGTGTCTCTGTCTCTGTGTGTCTCTCTGTGTCTCTGTCTCTGTCTCTGTCTCTGTGTGTCTCTCAGTGTCTCTGTGTGTCTCTCTGTGTCTCTGTGTGTCTCTCAGTGTCTCTGTGTGTCTCTCTGTGTCTCTGTGTGTCTCTCAGTGTCTCTGTGTGTCTCTCTGTGTCTCTGTCTCTATGTGTCTCTCTGTGTCTCTGTCTCTATGTGTCTCTCTGTGTCTCTGTCTCTGTGTGTCTCTCTGTGTATCTCTCTCTCTCCATGTGTCTCTCAGTGTCTCTGTGTGTCTCTCTGTGTCTCTGTCTCTCTGTGTCTCTCCGTGTATCTCTCTCTCTCCATGTGTCTCTCAGTGTCTCTGTGTGTCTCTCTGTGTCTCTGTCTCTCTGTGTCTCTGTCTCTGTCTCTGTGTGTCTCTCAGTGTCTCTGTGTGTCTCTCTGTGTCTCTGTGTGTCTCTCAGTGTCTCTGTGTGTCTCTCAGTGTCTCTGTGTGTCTCTCAGTGTCTCTGTGTGTCTCTCAGTGTCTCCATGTGTCTCTCAGTGTCTCTGTGTGTCTCTCTGTGTCTCTGTCTCTCAGTGTCTCTGTGTGTCTCTCTGTGTCTCTGTCTCTGTGTGTCTCTCTGTGTCTCTGTCTCTATGTGTCTCTCTGTGTCTCTGTCTCTGTGTGTCTCTCTGTGTCTCTGTCTCTGTGTATCTCTGTGTGTCTCTCTGTGTCTCTGTCTCTGTGTGTCTCTCCGTGTATCTCTCTCTCTCCATGTGTCTCTCAGTGTCTCTGTGTGTCTCTCTGTGTCTCTGTGTGTCTCTCTGTGTCTCTGTCTCTCAGTGTCTCTGTGTGTCTCTCTGTGTCTCTGTCTCTGTGTGTCTCTCTGTGTCTCTGTCTCTATGTGTCTCTCTGTGTCTCTGTCTCTGTGTGTCTCTCTGTGTCTCTGTCTCTGTGTGTCTCTGTGTGTCTCTCTGTGTCTCTGTCTCTGTGTGTCTCTCCGTGTATCTCTCTCTCTCCGTGTGTCTCTCAGTGTCTCTGTGTGTCTCTCTGTGTCTCTGTCTCTGTGTGTCTCTCCGTGTATCTCTCTCTCTCCATGTGTCTCTCAGTGTCTCTGTGTGTCTCTCTGTGTCTCTGTCTCTGTGTGTCTCTCCGTGTATCTCTCTCTCTCCATGTGTCTCTCAGTGTCTCTGTGTGTCTCTCTGTGTCTCTGTCTGTGTGTCTCTCCGTGTATCTCTCTCTCTCCATGTGTCTCTCAGTGTCTCTGTGTGTCTCTCTGTGTCTCTGTCTCTGTGTGTCTCTCCGTGTATCTCTCTCTCTCCATGTGTCTCTCAGTGTCTCTGTGTGTCTCTCTGTGTCTCTGTCTCTGTGTGTCTCTCCGTGTATCTCTCTCTCTCCATGTGTCTCTCAGTGTCTCTGTGTGTCTCTCTGTGTCTCTGTCTCTGTGTGTCTCTCCGTGTATCTCTCTCTCGCCATGTGTCTCTCAGTGTCTCTGTGTGTCTCTCTGTGTCTCTGTCTCTGTGTGTCTCTCCGTGTATCTCTCTCTCTCCATGTGTCTCTCAGTGTCTCTGTGTGTCTCTCTGTGTCTCTGTCTCTATGTGTCTCTCTGTGTCTCTGTCTCTGTGTGTCTCTCCGTGTATCTCTCTCTCTCCATGTGTCTCTCAGTGTCTCTGTGTGTCTCTCTGTGTCTCTGTCTCTATGTGTCTCTCTGTGTCTCTGTCTCTGTGTGTCTCTCTGTGTCTCTGTGTCTCTGTCTCTGTGTGTCTCTGTGTGTCTCTCTGTGTCTCTGTCTCTGTGTGTCTCTGTGTGTCTCTCTGTGTCTCTGTCTCTGTGTGTCTCTCTGTGTCTCTGTCTCTGTGTCTCTCTGTGTCTCTGTCTCTGTGTGTCTCTCTGTGTCTCTGTCTCTGTGTGTCTCTGTGTGTCTCTCTGTGTCTCTGTCTCTGTGTCTCTCTGTGTCTCTCTGTGTCTCTGTGTGTCTCTCAGTGTCTCTGTGTGTCTCTCTGTGTCTCTGTCTCTGTGTGTCTCTCTGTGTCTCTGTCTCTATGTGTCTCTCTGTGTCTCTGTCTCTGTGTGTCTCTCTGTGTCTCTGTCTCTGTGTGTCTCTCTGTGTCTCTGTCTCTGTGTGTCTCTCCGTGTATCTCTCTCTCTCCATGTGTCTCTCCGTGTCTCTGTGTGTCTCTCTGTGTCTGTGTCTCTGTGTGTCTCTCTGTGTCTCTGTCTCTGTGTGTCTCCGTGTATCTCTCTCTCTCCGTGTGTCTCTCTCTCTCTGTCTCTTTCTCTTTTGGTTGGACAGGTTTCTCAATTTCTTTCTTCATCAAACCATTTGTTTTTGGTTTTCTGTTTGAATTGTTTAGATTTGATTGGGAAGCTGAGAGGTCAAATATACTGTCTAGATTTGATTGGGAAGCTGAGAGGTCAAATATACTGTCTAGGTTTTCTACTGCCAAGTTGAGGGCAATGTCCTTTAGGGTCCGGGCGAAGGTGGGCTCTTCTGCCTTGTATAGGTGGACCTGGTCATAAAGGCTGGTCAAGTCCAGGGTGGAGTGGTGGGCCAGGGTGGAGTGGTGGGCAAGGGTGGAGTGATGGGCCAGGGTGGAGTGGTGGGCCAGGGTGGAGTGATGGGCCAGGGTGGAGTAATGGGCCAGGGTGGAGTGGTGGACCAGGGTGGAGTGATGGGCCAGGGTGGAGTGGTGGGCCAGGGTGGAGTGGTGGGCCAGGGTGGAGTGGTGGGCCAGGGTGGAGTGGTGGGCCAGGGTGGAGTGATGGGCCAGGGTGGAGTGGTGGGCCAGGGTGGAGTGATGGGCCAGGGTGGAGTGGTGGGCCAGGGTGGAGTGATGGGCCAGGGTGGAGTGGTGGGCCAGGGTGGAGTGATGGGCCAGGAAAACATTAGGTTTTGAGGCACGGTCACTGGAATTACTTGCGTTTACCCTCTGTATGGTAGCAGGTCATTCGTGGTAGCAGGGTGGAGATAACCACTTGTGCGTTGGGGAAAGTAGAAGAAGCTTTTTCAATCTCTCCCTTCAGTGCTGTGGTCACCCTTTCCTGCTGTGCTCTCAGGTCATTTGTGCCTGTGTGAATTATTATGTGGCTGGGTGACCCTAGTTGATCCTCAGACAGAAGGTCTAGGGTGCGCTGGGTGACCCTAGTTGGTCAGACAGAAGGGCACGCTGGGTGTTTGGACACCAGAGTTCAGACACTGTGTGTTTGGGGGAAAAGTTTATTTTCTTGTATATATTTCCTGTTTGAGTCCATGAGGAGAACAATCTGTGGCTCGTGTTTGTCCTTAGTGGGTGTGGGGGGGTTGTCAGGAGGGCTCTCAGGGAGGGGGGGGGTGTCAGGAGGGCTATCAGGGTGGCTGATAGGGAGGGGGGGGTGTCATGGTGGCTGACAGGGAGGGGGGGGTCAGGAGGGCTATCAGGGTGGCTGACAGGGAGGGGGGGGTCAGGAGGGCTATCAGGGTGGCTGATAGGGAGGGGGGGGTGTCATGGTGGCTGACAGGGAGGGGGGGGTCAGGAGGGCTATCAGGGTGGCTGACAGGGAGGGGGGGTTCAGGGTGGCTGACAGGGAGGGGGGGGGGGTCAGGAGGGCTATCAGGGTGGCAGGGAGGGAGGGGGGGGGTCAGGAGGGCTATCAGGGTGGCTGACAGGGAGGGGGTGGGGGGTGTCAGGAGGGCTATCAGGGTGGCTGACAGGGAGGGGGGGTTGTCAGGAGGGCTATCAGGGTGGCTGACAGGGAGAGGGGGGTCAGGAGGGCTATCAGGGTGGCTGACAGGGAGGGGGGGGGTCAGGAGGGCTATCAGGATGACTGACAGGGGGGGGGTCAGGAGGGCTAGGTCAGGAGGACCAGCATCACCACCCTGGATGGTTCCGACCTTGAATATGTGGACATCTATAAGTACCTAGGTGTCTGGCTAGACTCTAAACTCTCCTTCCAGACCCATATCAAACATCTCCAATCGAAAATCAAATCAAGAGTCGGCTTCCTATTCCGCAACAAAGCCTCCTTCACTCACGCCGCCAAACTTACCCTAGTAAAACTGACTATCCTACCGATCCTCGACTTCGGCGATGTCATCTACAAAATTGCTTCCAACACTCTACTCAGCAAACTGGATGCAGTTTATCACAGTGCCATCCGTTTTGTCACTAAAGCACCTTATACCACCCACCACTGCGACTTGTATGCTCTAGTCGGCTGGCCCTCGCTACATATTCGTCGCCAGACCCACTGGCTCCAGGTCATCTACAAGTCCATGCTAGGTAAAGCTCCGCCTTATCTCAGTTCACTGGTTACGATGGCAACACCCATCCGTAGCACGCGCTCCAGCAGGTGTATCTCACTGATCATCCCTAAAGCCAACACCTCATTTGGCCGCCTTTCGTTCCAGTTCTCTGCTGCCTGTGATTGGAACGAATTGCAAAAATCGCTGAAGTTGGAGACTTTTATCTCCCTCACCAACTTCAAACATCTGCTATCTGAGCAGCTAACCGATCGCTGCAGCTGTACATAGTCTATTGGTAAATAGCCCACCCATTTTCACCTACCTCATCCCCATACTGTTTTTATTTATTTATTTTTCTGCTCTTTTGCACACCAATATCTCTATCTCTACCTTTACATAACCATCTGATCATTTATCACTCCAGTGTTAATCTGCATAATTGTAATTATTTGCCTACCTTCTCATGCCTTTTGCACACAATGTATATATAGACTCCCCTTTTTTCTACTGTGTTATTGACTTGTTAATTGTTTACTCCATGTGTAACTCTGTGTTGTCTGTTCACACTGCTATGCCTTATCTTGGCCAGGTCGCAGTTGCAAATGAGAACGTGTTCTCAACTAGCCTACCTGGTTAAATAAAGGTGTTCTCAACTGGCCACCTGGTTAAATAAAGGTGTTCTCAACTGGCCTACCTGGTTAAATAAAGGGGAAATAAAAAAAAAAAAAAGGGCTATCAGGGTGGCTGACGGGGGGGGGGGGTCAGGAGGGCTATCAGGGTGACTGACAGGGGGGGGGGTCAGGAGGGCTATCAGGGTGACTGACGGTGGGGGGGGGGGGGTCAGGAGGGCTACCAGGGTGACTGACGGGGGGGGGGGGGGGGGTCAGGAGGGCTATCAGGGTGACTGACAGGGGGGGGGGGGTCAGGAGGGCTATCAGGGTGACTGACGGTGGGGGGGGTCAGGAGGGCTATCAGGGTGACTGACGGGGGGGGGGGGGGTCAGGAGGGCTATCAGGGTGGCTGACAGGGAGGGGGCTCTCTAATGGGTTGTTTTTACATCTAGAGGGTACTGTATTGTAATGACCTCTGCACAGAGGGAGGGGGCTTCAAAGGCCTCTGCATTTGGGTGGGGGGGGTGGGGTCGGTTGTCAAACTCTCCTGCCTATGTTGGGCTCAAGGGCTTTGACACCTCTCACTTCACACCTCAGTGCTAATTGAAGTTGCTGTTGGATCTGTTCTGTCCTAGCAAGCTTGGTAGCCTGAATTTAGCATTCAGTCCTTAAATAAAGGTGAAATAAATAAATATAAATTAAATATCAAGTAAAATATATCATTCTAATATATTTGTTCTTCTTGACTTTAAAAGTAGCTTCAGATTAAACATGGCTCACTCAAATCAAATCACATTTTATTTGTCACATACACATGGTTAGCAGATGTTAATGTGAGTGTAGCGAAATGCTTGTACTTCTAGTTCCGACAATGCAGTAATAACCAACGAGTAATCTAACCTAACAATTCCACAACAACTACCTTATACACACAAGGGATAAAGAATATGTACATAAAAATATATGAATGAGCGATGGCCGAACGGCATAGACAAGATGCAGTAGATGATATAGAGTACAGTATATACATATGAGATGAGTAATGTAGGGTATCTAAACATTATATAAAGTGTCATTGTTTAAAGTGACTAGTGATATATTTATTACATACATTTTTCCATTATTAAAGTGGCTGGAGTTGAGTCAGTATGTTGGTAGCAGCCACTCAATGTTAGTGATGGCTGTTTAACAGTCTGATGGCCTTGAGATAGAAGCTGTTTTTCAGTCTCTCGGTCCCAGCTTTGATGCACCTGTACTGACCTCGCCTTCTGGATGATAGTGGGGTGAACAGGCAGTGACTCAGGTGTTGTTGTCCTGTTGTCTTTGTCTACTCAGTTCCAGGTTGGATGGTGTTTTCAGTTCCAGGTTGGATGGTGTTTTCAGTTCCAGGTTGGATGGTGATTTCAGGTTCCAGGTTGGATTTCAGGTTCCAGGTTGGATGGTGTTTTCAGGTTCCAGGTTAGATGGTGTTTTCAGTTCCAAGTTGGATGGTGTTTTTAGGTTCCAGGTTGGATGGTGTTTTTAGGTTCCAGGTTGGATGATGTTTTCAGGTTCCAGGTTGGATGGTGACTTCAGTTCCAGGTTGGATGGTGTTTTCAGTTCCAGGTTGGATGGTGTTTTCAGTTCCAGGTTGGATGGTGTTTTCAGTTCCAGGTTGGATGGTGTTTTCAGTTCCAGGTTGGATGGTGTTTTCAGTTCCAGGTTGGATGGTGATTTCAGTTCCAGGTTGGATGGTGTTTTCAGGATCCAGGTTGGATGGTGTTTTCAGGTTCCAGGTTGGATGGTGTTTTCAGGATCCAGGTTAGATGGTGTTTTCAGTTCCAGGTTGGATGGTGTTTTCAGGTTCCAGATTGGATGGTGTTTTCAGTTCCAGGTTGGATGGTGTTTTCAGGTTCCATGTTGGATGGTGTTTTCAGTTCCAGGTTGGATGTTGATTTCAGGTTCCAGGTTGGATGTTGATTTCAGGTTGGATGGTGTTTTCAGTTCCAGGTTGGATGGTGATTTCAGGTTCCAGGTTGGATGGTGATTTCAGGTTCCAGGTTGGATGGTGTTTTCAGTTCCAGGTTAGATGGTGTTTTCAGTTCCAGGTTGGATGTTGATTTCAGTTCCAGGTTGGATGTTGATTTCAGGTTGGATGGTGTTTTCAGTTCCAGGTTGGATGGTGATTTCAGGTTCCAGGTTGGATGGTGATTTCAGGTTGGATGGTGTTTTCAGGATCCAGGTTGGATGGTGTTTTCAGGTTCCAGGTTGGATGGTGTTTTCAGGATCCAGGTTAGATGGTGTTTTCAGTTCCAAGTTGGATGGTGTTTTCAGTTCCAGGTTGGATGGTGTTTTCAGGTTCCAGATTGGATGGTGTTTTCAGTTCCAGGTTGGATGGTGTTTTCAGGTTCCAGATTGGATGGTGTTTTCAGTTCCAGGTTGGATGGTGTTTTCAGGTTCCAGGTTGGATGGTGTTTTCAGTTCCAGGTTGGATGTTGATTTCAGGTTCCAGGTTGGATGTTGATTTCAGGTTGGATGGTGTTTTCAGTTCCAGGTTGGATGGTGATTTCAGGTTCCAGGTTGGATGGTGATTTCAGGTTCCAGGTTGGATGGTGTTTTCAGGTTCCAGGTTAGATGGTGTTTTCAGTTCCAGGTTGGATGTTGATTTCAGTTCCAGGTTGGATGTTGATTTCATGTTGGATGGTGTTTTCAGTTCCAGGTTGGATGGTGATTTCAGGTTCCAGGTTGGATGGTGTTTTCAGGTTCCAGGTTGGATGGTGTTTTTAGGTTCCAGGTTGGATGATGTTTTCAGGTTCCAGGTTGGATGGTGATTTCAGTTCCAGGTTGGATGGTGTTTTCAGTTCCAGGTTGGATGGTGTTTTCAGTTCCAGGTTGGATGGTGTTTTCAGTTCCAGGTTGGATGGTGATTTCAGTTCCAGGTTGGATGGTGTTTTCAGTTCCAGGTTGGATGGTGATTTCAGGTTCCAGGTTGGATGTTGATTTCAGGTTGGATGGTGTTTTCAGTTCCAGGTTGGATAAGTGATTTCAGGTTCCAGGTTGGATGGTGATTTCAGGTTGGATGTTGTTTTCAGTTCCAGGTTGGATGGTGATTTCAGGTTCCAGGTTGGATGGTGATTTCAGGTTGGATGGTGTTTTCAGGATCCAGGTTGGATGGTGTTTTCAGGTTCCAGGTTGGATGGTGTTTTCAGGTTCCAGGTTGGATGGTGTTTTCAGGTTCCAGGTTGGGTGGTGTTTTCAGTTCCATGTTGGATGGTGTTTTCAGTTCCAGGTTGGATGGTGTTTTCAGTTCCAAGTTGGATGGTGTTTTCAGTTCCAGGTTGGATGGTGATTTCAGGTTCCAGGTTAGATGGTGATTTCAGGTTCCAGGTTAGATGGTGTTTTCAGTTCCAAGTTGGATGGTTTTTTCAGTTCCAGGTTGGATGGTGTTTTCAGGTTCCAGATTGGATGGTGTTTTCAGTTCCAGGTTGGATGGTGATTTCAGGTTCCAGGTTGGATGGTGTTTTCAGTTCCAGGTTGAATGGTGATTTCAGGTTCCAGGTTGGATGGTGTTTTCAGTTCCAGGTTGGATAAGTGATTTCAGGTTCCAGGTTGGATGGTGATTTCAGGTTGGATGGTGTTTTCAGTTCCAGGTTGGATGGTGATTTCAGGTTGGATGGTGATTTCAGGTTCCAGGTTGGATGGTGTTTTCAAGTACCAGGTTGGATGGTGTTTTCAGGTTCCAGGTTGGATGGTGTTTTCAGGTTCCAGGTTGGATGGTGTTTTCAGGTTCCAGGTTGGATGGTGTTTTCAGTTCCAGTGTGGATGGTGATTTTAGGTTCCAGTTTGGATGGTGATTTCAGGTTGGATGGTGTTTTCAGGTTCCAGGTTGGATGTTGATTTCAGGTTGGATGGTGTTTTCAGTTCCAGGTTGGATAAGTGATTTCAGGTTCCAGGTTGGATGGTGTTTTCAGTTCCAGGTTGGATGGTGATTTCAGGTTCCAGGTTGGATGGTGATTTCAGGTTGGATGGTGTTTTCAGGATCCAGGTTGGATGGTGTTTTCAGGTTCCAGGTTGGATGGTGTTTTCAGGATCCAGGTTAGATGGTGTTTTCAGTTCCAGGTTGGATGGTGTTTTCAGGTTCCAGATTGGATGGTGTTTTCAGTTCCAGGTTGGATGGTGTTTTCAGGTTCCATGTTGGATGGTGTTTTCAGTTCCAGGTTGGATGTTGATTTCAGGTTCCAGGTTGGATGTTGATTTCAGGTTGGATGGTGTTTTCAGTTCCAAGTTGGATGGTGATTTCAGGTTCCAGGTTGGATGGTGATTTCAGGTTCCAGGTTGGATGGTGTTTTCAGTTCCAGGTTAGATGGTGTTTTCAGTTCCAGGTTGGATGTTGATTTCAGTTCCAGGTTGGATGTTGATTTCAGGTTGGATGGTGTTTTCAGTTCCAGGTTGGATGGTGATTTCAGGTTCCAGGTTGGATGGTGATTTCAGGTTGGATGGTGTTTTCAGGATCCAGGTTGGATGGTGTTTTCAGGTTCCAGGTTGGATGGTGTTTTCAGGATCCAGGTTAGATGGTGTTTTCAGTTCCAAGTTGGATGGTGTTTTCAGTTCCAGGTTGGATGGTGTTTTCAGGTTCCAGATTGGATGGTGTTTTCAGTTCCAGGTTGGATGGTGATTTCAGGTTGGATGGTGATTTCAGGTTCCAGGTTGGATGGTGTTTTCAGTTCCAGGTTGGATGGTGTTTTCAGGTTCCAGATTGGATGGTGTTTTCAGTTCCAGGTTGGATGGTGTTTTCAGGTTCCAGGTTGGATGGTGTTTTCAGTTCCAGGTTGGATGTTGATTTCAGGTTCCAGGTTGGATGTTGATTTCAGGTTGGATGGTGTTTTCAGTTCCAGGTTGGATGGTGATTTCAGGTTCCAGGTTGGATGGTGATTTCAGGTTCCAGGTTGGATGGTGTTTTCAGGTTCCAGGTTAGATGGTGTTTTCAGTTCCAGGTTGGATGTTGATTTCAGTTCCAGGTTGGATGTTGATTTCATGTTGGATGGTGTTTTCAGTTCCAGGTTGGATGGTGATTTCAGGTTCCAGGTTGGATGGTGTTTTCAGGTTCCAGGTTGGATGGTGTTTTTAGGTTCCAGGTTGGATGATGTTTTCAGGTTCCAGGTTGGATGGTGATTTCAGTTCCAGGTTGGATGGTGTTTTCAGTTCCAGGTTGGATGGTGTTTTCAGTTCCAGGTTGGATGGTGTTTTCAGTTCCAGGTTGGATGGTGATTTCAGTTCCAGGTTGGATGGTGTTTTCAGTTCCAGGTTGGATGGTGATTTCAGGTTCCAGGTTGGATGTTGATTTCAGGTTGGATGGTGTTTTCAGTTCCAGGTTGGATAAGTGATTTCAGGTTCCAGGTTGGATGGTGATTTCAGGTTGGATGATGTTTTTAGTTCCAGGTTGGATGGTGATTTCAGGTTCCAGGTTGGATGGTGATTTCAGGTTGGATGGTGTTTTCAGGATCCAGGTTGGATGGTGTTTTCAGGTTCCAGGTTGGATGGTGTTTTCAGGTTCCAGGTTGGATGGTGTTTTCAGGTTCCAGGTTGGGTGGTGTTTTCAGTTCCATGTTGGATGGTGTTTTCAGTTCCAGGTTGGATGGTGTTTTCAGTTCCAAGTTGGATGGTGTTTTCAGTTCCAGGTTGGATGGTGATTTCAGGTTCCAGGTTAGATGGTGATTTCAGGTTCCAGGTTAGATGGTGTTTTCAGTTCCAAGTTGGATGGTTTTTTCAGTTCCAGGTTGGATGGTGTTTTCAGGTTCCAGATTGGATGGTGTTTTCAGTTCCAGGTTGGATGGTGATTTCAGGTTCCAGGTTGGATGGTGTTTTCAGTTCCAGGTTGAATGGTGATTTCAGGTTCCAGGTTGGATGGTGTTTTCAGTTCCAGGTTGGATAAGTGATTTCAGGTTCCAGGTTGGATGGTGATTTCAGGTTGGATGGTGTTTTCAGTTCCAGGTTGGATGGTGTTTTCAGGTTCCAGGTTGGATGGTGTTTTCAGGTTCCAGGTTGGATGGTGTTTTCAGGTTCCAGGTTGGATGGTGTTTTCAGTTCCAGGTTGGATGGTGTTTTCAGGTTCCAGGTTGGATGGTGTTTTCAGTTCCAGTGTGGATGGTGATTTTAGGTTCCAGTTTGGATGGTGATTTCAGGTTGGATGGTGTTTTCAGGTTCCAGGTTGGATGGTGTTTTCAGTTCCAGGTTGGATGTTGATTTCAGGTTCCAGGTTGGATGGTGATTTCAGGTTGGATGGTGATTTCAGGTTTCAGGTTTGATGGTGTTTTCAGTTCCAGGTTGGATGGTGTTTTCAGGATCCAGGTTGGATGGTGTTTTCAGGTTCCAGGTTGGATGGTGTTTTCAGGTTCCAAGGTAGATGGTGTTTTCAGGATCCAGGTTGGATGGTGTTTTCAGGATCCAGGTTAGATGGTGTTTTCAGGTTCCATGTTGGATGGTGATTTCAGTTCCAGGTTGGATGGTGTTTTCAGGTTTCTGTTGTTTGTTTGTCAAAGCATTTGCTGTAAACATGCTGAACAATGCAGGAGCTCACATGCAGCTGTGTCTCTCTCTCTTCATCTCTCTCCCCGTCTCTCTCTCCGTCTCCCCCTCCCCGTCTCTCTTTCCGTCTCGCTCTCCCCGTCTCTCTCTCTCCCCGCCTCTCTCCCCGTCTCTCTTTCTCTCCGTCTCTCTCCATCACTCTCCCCGTCTCTCTCTCCGTCTCTCTCTCCCCGTCTCCCCCTCCACGTCTCTCTCTCTCTCTCTGTCTCTCTCTCTGTCTCTCCCTCCCCGTCTACCTCTCCGTATCCCCTCCCCATCTCTCTTTCCATCTCACTCTCCCCGTCTCTCTCCCCGTCTCTCTCTCTCTCCCCGCCTCTCTCCCCATCTCTCTCTCTCCCCGTCTCTCTTTCCGTCTCGCTCTCCCACTCTCTCTCCCCGTCTCTTTCCATCTCTCTCTCTCCCATTCTCTCTCCATCTCTCTCCCCGTCTCTCTCCCCTTCTCTCTCTCCGTCTCTCTCCATCTCTCTCCCCGTCTCTCTCCCCTTCTCTCTCTCCGTCTCTCTCCCCGTCTCTCTCTCCACGTCTCTCCCCATCTCTCTTTCCGTCTCTCTCTCTCTCTCTCTCTCCCTGTCTCTCTCCCCGACTCTCTCACTCCCTGTCTCTCTTTCCGTCTCGCTCTCCCACTCTCTCTCCCCGTCTCTCTCTCCGTCTCTCTCTCCGTCTCTCTCCCCGTCTCTCTCCCCGTCTCTCTCTCCGTCTCTCTCTCCGTCTCTTCCCCGTCTCTCTCTCCGTCTCTCTCCACGTCTCTCTCTACGTCTCTCTCGTTCCGTCTCAATTTCCGTCTCTCTTTCCGTCTCTCTTTCCGTCTCTCTCTCTCCCCGTCTCTCTCTCTCTCCGTCTCTCTCTCCGTCTCTCTCTCCGTCTCTCTCCACGTCTCTCTCTACGTCTCTCTCTTTCCGTCTCAATTTCCGTCTCTCTTTCCATCTCGCTCTCCCCGTCTCTCTCCCCGTCTCTCTCTCTCTCCCCGTCTCTCTCCCCGTCTCTCTCTCTCTCTCCCCGTCTCTCTTTCCGTCTCGCTCTCCCACTCTCTCTCCCCGTCTCTTTCCATCTCTCTCTCTCCGTCTCTCTCCCCTTCTCTCTCTCCCCTTCTCTCTCTCCCCGTCTCTCTCTCCCATTCTCTCTCCATCTCTCTCCCCGTCTCTCTCTCCCATTCTCTCTCCATCTCTCTCCCCGTCTCTCTCCCCTTCTCTCTCACCGTCTCTCTCCATCTCTCTCCCCGTCTCTCTTTCCGTCTCTCTCTCCATCTCTCTCCCCGTCTCTCTCCCCGTCTCTCCCCATCTCTCTTTCCGTCTCTCTCTCTCTCTCTCTCTCTCTCTCCCCATCTCTCTCCCCGACTCTCTCACTCCCTGTCTCTCTTTCCATCTCGCTCTCCCACTCTCTCTCCCTGTCTCTCTCTCCATCTCTCTCTCCGTCTCTCTCTCCGTCTCTCTCTCCGTCTCTCTCCCCGTCTCTCTCTCCGTCTCTCTCCCCGTCTCTCTCCCCGTCTCTCTCTCCGTCTCTCTCTTTCCGTCTCAATTTCCGTCTCTCTTTCCGTCTCTCTCTCTCCCCGTCTCTCTCTCTCCCCATCTCTCTTTCCGTCTCGCTCTCCCACTCTCTCTCCCCGTCTCTCTCTCTCTCCGTCTCGCTCTCCCCATCTCTCTTTCCGTCTCCCCCTCCCCGTCTCTCTCCCCGTCTCTCTCTCTCCCCGTCTCTCTCTCTCTCCCCGTCTCTCTCCCCGTCTCTCTTTCTGTCTCGCTCTCCCACTCTCTCTCCCCGTCTCTCTCTCCGTCTCTCTCCCCGTCTCTCTCCCCATCTCTCTCTCTCCCCGTCTCTCTCTCTCCCCGTCTCTCTTTCCGTTTCTCTCTCCGTCCCTCTCTCCCCGTCTCTCTTTCCGTCTCTCTCTCCGTTTCTCTCTCCGTCTCTCTTTCCGTCTTTCTCCCCGTCTCTCTCTCCCCGTCTCTCTCTCTCCGTCTCTCTCTCTCCGTCTCTCTCTCCCCGTCTCTCTCTCTCCGTCTCTCTCTCCCCGTCTCTCTCTCTCCGTCTCTCTTTCCCCGTCTCTCTCTCTCCCCGTCTCTCTCTCTCCCCGTCTCTCTCTCTCCGTCTCTCTCTCTCCCCGTCTCTCTCTCTCCCCGTCTCTCTCCCCGTCTCTCTTTCCGTCTCTCTTTCCGTCTCTCCGTCTCTCTCCCCGTCTCTCTTTCCCTCTCTCTCCCCGTCTCTCTCTCCCCGTCTCTCTCTCTCCGTCTCTCTCTCCCCATCTCTCTCTCTCCGTCTCTCTTTCCCCGTCTCTCTCCCCGTCTCTCTTTCCGTCTCTCTCTCTCCCCGTCTCTCTCTCTCCCCGTCTCTCTCCCCGTCTCTCTCCCCGTCTCTCTCTCCGTCTCTCTCTCTCCCCGTCTCTCTCTCCGTCTCTCTCTCTCCCCGTCTCTCTCTCTCCCCGTCTCTCTCTCTCCCCGTCTCTCTCTCCGTCTCTCTCTCTCCCCGTCTCTCTCTCTCCGTCTCTCTCTCTCCCCGTCTCTCTCTCTCCCCGTCTCTCTCTCTCCCCGTCTCTCTCTCCCCGTCTCTCTCTCCCCGTCTCTCTCTCCCCGTCTCTCTCTCTCTCCGTCTCTCTCTCTCCGTCTCTCTCTCTCCATCTCTCTCTCTCTCTCTCTCTCTCTCAGCTATCTTCCAGATAATCCAAAGTGTCAGACAGGGGTTGTGATGGCCAAAGATCAGCACCTTCTCCTCGTGGGAAACACCAACACCGTCACCCCGTCCCTGATACACAGGTCTCAGACGCATCCTCCTCTCTATGTCAAGTTAAACATCAGTTGATTCTACATACTGTGAATTAATCTCTTGTCCTCTCTCTCTCTTTTGGTGTCAAACTATGTATTTTGTTAATATTGATTGGTCTGTATTGGTAATGTTGAAATATGAAATGTGTTTTCCATCTAGTTATTGAAATAACCATTTTGTTTATGGAAAGTTAATGCCTGTTCTCCTGTCTCATCTGATCTGTACTCTGTTAGTAACACTGATCCCAGGTCAGTTTGGTATTGGTCCCACTGTTGGCTGCTGTTGGGACGTGGGGAGAGAACCACTGCTCTAGGTTCAGTCTCATCGTGTTAGTCCACTCTTTCTCTTCATGTCTCTTTCAATTAAAAAATAAATAAATTCAGTTTGCTTTATTGGCACAACGTAAGAATGTAATGTCTCTCTCCCCGTCTCTCACAACGTAAGAATGTACACTACCGTTCAAACGTTTGGGGTCACTTAGAAAAGTCCTTGTTTTTTAAAGAAAAACACTTTTTTTGTCCATTAAAATAACATCAAATTGATCAGAAATACAGTGTAGACATTGTTAATGTTGTAAATGACTGTTGTAGCTGGAAACGGCTGATTTCTAATGGAATATCTACATAGACATACAGAGGCCCATTATCAGCAACCATCACTCCCGTGTTCCTGCTCCTGTGTTAGCTAATCCAAGTTTATCATTTTGCAATTGTTAGCACAGCTTAATACTGTTGTCCTGATTTAAAGAAGCAATAAAACTGGCCTTCTTTAGACTAGTTGAGTATCTGGAGCGTCAGTATTTGTGGGTTCAATTACAGGCTCAAAATGGCCAAAAACAATTAACTTTCTTCTGTAACTCGTCAGTCTATTCTTGTTCTGAGATATGAAGGCTATTCCATGTGAGAAATTGCCAAGAAACTGAAGATCTCGTACAACGCTGTGTACTACTCCCTTCAAAGAACAGCGCAAACTGGCCAAAATAGAAAGAGGACTGGGAGGCCCCGGTGCACAACTGAGCAAGAGGACAAGTACATTAGTGTCTAGTTTGAGAAACAGGCGCCTCACAAGTCCTCAACTGGCAGCTTCATTAAATAGTACCCACAAAACACCAGTCTCAACGTCAACAGTGAAGAGACGACTCCGGGATGTTCTTCTAGGCAGAGTTGCAAAGAAAAAGCCATATCTCAGACTGGCCAATAAAAATAAAAGATTAAGATGGACAAAAGAACACAGACACTGGACAGAGGAACTTCTTAGGGTCATCTTAAGTTACTCAGTTACAGGTTAATAAGGAACCGGCGCTTTTTTCCTAAAATGACACTCAAATCGAACTGCTTGTAGCTCAGGACCCGAAGCAAGGATATGCATATTCTTGATACCATTTGAAAGGAAACACTTTGAAGTTTGCGGAAATGTGAAATGAATGTAGGAGAATAAAACACAATAGATCTGGGAAAAGATAATACAAAGAAAAAAACAACTGTAAAAAAGAGACAAGCCAAAATGTATTATTCCAGCCCAGTTGCAATTTAGATTTTGGCCACTAGAAGGCAGCTGTGTATGTGCAACGTTTTAGGCTGATCCAATGAACCATTGTAGAGGTCGACCGATGATGATTTTTCAACGCCGATACCGATTATTGGAGGACCAAGTAAAGCAAATACCGATTAATCGGACTATTTTTTAAATTTATTTGTAATAATGACAATTACAACAGTACTGAATGAACACTTATTTTAACTTAATGTAATACATCAATAAAATCAATTTAGCCTCAAATAAATAATGAAACATGTTCAATTTGGTTTAAATAATGCACAAACAAAGTGTTGGAGAAGAAAGTAAAAGTGCAATATGTGCCATGTAAGAAAGCTAACGTTTCAGTTCCTTGTTCAGAACATGAGAACATATGAAAGCTGGTGGTTCCTTTTAACATGAGTCTTCAATATTCCCAGGTAAGAAGTTTTAGGTTGTAGTTATTATAGGAATTAAAGGACTATTTCCCTCTATACCATTTGTATCTCATAAATCTTTGACTATTGGATGTTCTTATAGGCACTTCAGTATTGCCAGTGTAACAGTATAGCTTCCGTCCCTCTCCTCGCCGCTACCTGGGCTTGAACTAGCAACACAACAACAACAGCCACCCTCGAAGCAGCGTTACCCATGTAGAGCAAGGGAAACAACTACTCCAAGTCTCAGAGCGAGTGACGTTTGAAACGCTATTAGCGCGCACCACGCTAACTAGCTAGCCATTTCACATCAGTTTCACCAACCTAATCTCGGGAGTTGATAGGTTTGAAGTCATAAACAGCGCAATGCTTGACGCACAACGAAGAGCTGCTGGCAAAACGCACGAAAGTGCTGTTTGAATGAATGCTTACGAGCCTGCTGCTGCCTACCACCGCTCAGTCAGATACTTAGATACTTGTGTGCTTGTATGCTCAGTCAGATTATATGCAACGCAGGACACGCTAGATAAACTAGTAATATCATCAACCATGTGTAGTTAACTAGTGATTATGATTGATTGATTGTTTTTTATAAGAGAAGTTTAATGCTAGCTAGTAACTTACCTTGGCTTACGGCATTCGCGTAACAGGCAGTCTCCTCGTGGAGTGCAAAAAGAGGTAGGTGGTTATAGCGTTGGACTAGTTAACTGTTAGGTTGCAAGATTGAATCCCCCGAGCTGACAAGGTGAAAATCTGTCGTTCTGCCCCTGAACGAGGCAGTTAACCCACCGTTCCCAGGCCGTCATTGAAAATAAGAATGTGTTCTTAACGGACTTGCCTAGTTAAATAAAGATTAAATAAAGGTATAAAAAAAAAAATCTGATTGTTATGAAAACTTGAAATCGGCCCTAATTAATCGGCCCTAATTAATCAGTCGACCTCTAACCCATTGTATTTCTGTTCAACATTTTGTATCAAGACTGCCCAAATGTGCCTAATTGGTTTATTAGTAACTTTTCAAGTTCATAACTGTGCACTCTCCTCAAACAATTGCATGGTATTCTTTCACTGTAATAGCTACCGTAAATTAGACAGTGCAGTTAGATTAACAAGAATTTAAGCTTTCTGCCAACATCAGATATGTCTATGTCCTGGGAAATGTTCTTGTTACTTACAACCTTATGCTAATCATATTAGCCTACGTTAGCTCAACCTTCCCGTGGATGGGACACCGATCCTGAATAAGTATCTTGAACAGCTGTCAAAGAGAGAGGGGCATGGTGTCTTAATGATGATGCTGGAGAGGACACCAGGAGCACTTTTTGATGTGGTCCATCTCATTCAGGCCAACCAGAGAGGTGGTGGAGGTGCGGGGACCCTTTTTGGTTCACCTGTGGCAGGTGAAATGAGAAGGTGCTGTGGTGGGGGGCCAAATACCTGTATCAGTACGTCACACAGTGCCTTCGGAAAGTATTCAGACTCCTTTACTTTTTAGAGAAAAAAAATTACGTTACAGCCTTATTCTAAAATTGATTTCTTTTTAAAATCCTCAGCAATCTACACCCAATGCCCCATAATGACATCACAATACCCCATAATGACATCACAATTCCCCATTATGACATCACAATACCCCATTATGAAAAAGCAAAAACTGTTTTTTAGAAATTTGTTTGTTAAAGATTAAAAACAGAAAAAACTTATTTAAATAAGTATGCAGACCGTTTGCTATGAGACTAGAAATTTAGCTCAGGTGCATCCTGTTTCCATTGATCATCTTTGACATGTTTCTACAACTTGATTGGAGTCCACCTGTGGTAAATTCAAGGTGAAGGTTCACCTGTCAACAGGACAATGACTCTAAGCACAAGGCCAAGACAATGTAGGAGTGACTTCAGGACAAGTCTCTAAATGTCCTTGAGTGGCCAAGCCAGAGGCCGGACTTGAACCCTAGAACATATCAGCCCTGTTGGCCCCTAGAACATATCAGCCCTGTTGGCCCCTAGAACATATCAGCCCTGTTGGTCCCTAGAACATATCAGCCCTGTTGGTCCCTAGAACATATCAGCCCTGTTGGTCCCTAGAACATATCAGCCCTGTTGGTCCCTAGAACATATCAGCCCTGTTGGTCCCTAGAACATATCAGCCCTGTTGGCCCCTAGAACATATCAGCCCTGTTGGTCCCTAGAACATATCAGCCCTGTTGGCCCCTAGAACATATCAGCCCTGTTGGCCCCTAGAACATATCAGCCCTGTTGGTCCCTAGAACATATCAGCCCTGTTGGCCCCTAGAACATATCAGCCCTGTTGGTCCCTAGAACATATCAGCCCTGTTGGCCCCTAGAACATATCAGCCCTGTTGGCCCCTAGAACATATCAGCCCTGTTGGCCCCTAGAACATATCAGCCCTGTTGGCCCCTAGAACATATCAGCCCTGTTGGCCCCTAGAACATATCAGCCCTGTTGGTCCCTAGAACATATCAGCCCTGTTGGTCCCTAGAACATATCAGCCCTGTTGGCCCCTAGAACATATCAGCCCTGTTGGTCCCTAGAACATATCAGCCCTGTTGGTCCCTAGAACATATCAGCCCTGTTGGTCCCTAGAACATATCAGCCCTGTTGGATCCTAGAACATATCAGCCCTGTTGGTCCCTAGAACATATCAGCCCTGTTGGCCCCTAGAACATATCAGCCCTGTTGGCCCCTAGAACATATCAGCCCTGTTGGTCCCTAGAACATATCAGCCCTGTTGGTCCCTAGAACATATCAGCCCTGTTGGTCCCTAGAACATATCAGCCCTGTTGGATCCTAGAACATATCAGCCCTGTTGGTCCCTAGAACATATCAGCCCTGTTGGTCCCTAGAACATATCAGCCCTGTTGGTCCCTAGAACATATCAGCCCTGTTGGTCCCTAGAACATATCAGCCCTGTTGGACATATCAGCCCTGTTGGTCCCTAGAACATATCAGCCCTGTTGGTCCCTAGAACATATCAGCCCTGTTGGACATATCAGCCCTGTTGGACATATCAGCCCTGTTGGTCCCTAGAACATATCAGCCCTGTTGGTCCCTAGAACATATCAGCCCTGTTGGACATATCAGCCCTGTTGGTCCCTAGAACATATCAGCCCTGTTGGTCCCTAGAACATATCAGCCCTGTTGGTCCCTAGAACATATCAGCCCTGTTGGACATATCAGCCCTGTTGGTCCCTAGAACATATCAGCCCTGTTGGTCCCTAGAACATATCAGCCCTGTTGGTCCCTAGAACATATCAGCCCTGTTGGACATATCAGCCCTGTTGGTCCCTAGAACATATCAGCCCTGTTGGTCCCTAGAACATATCAGCCCTGTTGGTCCCTAGAACATATCAGCCCTGTTGGACATATCAGCCCTGTTGGTCCCTAGAACATATCAGCCCTGTTGGTCCCTAGAACATATCAGCCCTGTTGGACATATCAGCCCTGTTGGTCCCTAGAACATATCAGCCCTGTTGGTCCCTAGAACATATCAGCCCTGTTGGACATATCAGCCCTGTTGGCCCCTAGAACATATCAGCCCTGTTGGTCCCTAGAACATATCAGCCCTGTTGGTCCCTAGAACATATCAGCCCTGTTGGTCCCTAGAACATATCAGCCCTGTTGGTCCCTAGAACATATCAGCCCTGTTGGTCCCTAGAACATATCAGCCCTGTTGGTCCCTAGAACATTTTTATTTTATTTTTATTTCACCTTTATTTAACCAGGTGGCCAGTTGAGAACACCTTTATTTAACCAGGTGGCCAGTTGAGAACACCTTTATTTAACCAGGTAGGCTAGTTGAGAACAAGTTCTCATTTACAACTGCGACCTGGCCAAGATAAAGCATAGCAGTGTGAACAGACAACACAGAGTTACACATGGAGTAAACAATTAACAAGTCAATAACACAGTAGAAAAAAAGAGAGTCTATATACATTGTGTGCAAAAGACATGAGGAGGTAGGCGAATAATTACAATTCAGCAGATTAACACTGGAGTGATAAATGATCAGATGGTCATGTACAGGTAGAGATATTGGTGTGCAAAAGAGCAAAAAAGAAAATAAATAAAAACAGTATGGGGATGAGATAGGTGAATTGGGTGGGCTATTTACCGATAGACTATGTACAGCTGCAGCGATCGGTTAGCTGCTCAGATAGCAGATGTTTGAAGTTGGTGAGGGCGATAAAAGTCTCCAACTTCAGCGATTTTTGCAATTCGTTCCAGTCACAGGCAGCAGAGAACTGGAACGAAAGGTGGCCAAATGAGGTGTTGGCTTTAGGGATGATCAGTGAGATACACCTGCTGGAGCGCGTGCTACGGGTGGGTGTTGCCATCGTGACCAGTGAACTGAGATAAGGCGGAGCTTTACCTAGCATGGACTTGTAGATGACCTGGAGCCAGTGGGTCTGGGCCCTGTTGGCCCCTAGAACATATCAGATTGGTCTGGGGAATGGCCAGGGGGGGATCTTGGTCTGAATCTCCATGGAAACATCGTCTCCTCCTCTGGTTACCGTAGAAACACCTTGGTGAGCAGACCTTAGAGACAAATAAATAAGATTTACACACACACACACATGGCATGCTAGTTCATCTGTTGGCAGCATGACATGCTAGTTCATCTGTTGGCAGCATGGCATGCTAGTTCATCTGTTGGCAGCATGACATGCTAGTTCATCTGTTGGCAGCATGACATGCTAGGTCATCTGTTGGCAGCATGGCATGCTAGTTCATCTGTTGGCAGCATGGCATGCTAGTTCATCTGTTGGCAGCATGACATGCTAGTTCATCTGTTGGCAGCATGACATGCTAGTTCATCTGTTGGCAGCATGACATGCTAGTTCATCTGTTGGCAGCATGGCATGCTAGTTCATCTGTTGGCAGCATGACATGCTAGTTCATCTGTTGGCAGCATGACATGCTAGTTCATCTGTTGGCAGCATGACATGCTAGTTCATCTGTTGGCAGCATGACATGCTAGTTCATCTGTTGGCAGCATGGCATGCTAGTTCATCTGTTGGCAGCATGACATGCTAGTTCATCTGTTGGCAGCATGACATGCTAGTTCATCTGTTGGCAGCATGACATGCTAGGTCATCTGTTGGCAGCATGACATGCTAGTTCATCTGTTGGCAGCATGACATGCTAGTTCATCTGTTGGCAGCATGACATGCTAGTTCATCTGTTGGCAGCATGACATGCTAGTTCATCTGTTGGCAGCATGGCATGCTAGTTCATCTGTTGGCAGCATGACATGCTAGTTCATCTGTTGGCAGCATGACATGCTAGGTCATCTGTTGGCAGCATGGCATGCTAGTTCATCTGTTGGCAGCATGACATGCTAGTTCATCTGTTGGCAGCATGACATGCTAGTTCATCTGTTGGCAGCATGGCATGCTAGTTCATCTGTTGGCAGCATGACATGCTAGGTCATCTGTTGGCAGCATGGCATGCTAGTTCATCTGTTGGCAGCATGGCATGCTAGTTCATCTGTTGGCAGCATGACATGCTAGTTCATCTATTGGCAGCATGACATGCTAGTTCATCTGTTGGCAGCATGACATGCTAGTTCATCTATTGGCAGCATGGCATGCTAGTTCATCTGTTGGCTGCATGGCATGCTAGTTCATCTGTTGGCAGCATGGCATGCTAGTTCATCTATTGGAAGCATGACATGCTAGTTCATCTGTTGGCAGCATGACATGCTAGTTCATCTATTGGCAGCATGGCATGCTAGTTCATCTGTTGGCAGCATGACATGCTAGTTCATCTGTTGGCAGCATGACATGCTAGTTCATCTGTTGGCAGCATGGCATGCTAGTTCATCTGTTGGCAGCATGGCATGCTAGTTCATCTGTTGGCAGCATGGCATGCTAGTTCATCTGTTGGCAGCATGACATGCTAGTTCATCTGTTGGCAGCATGACATGCTAGTTCATCTGTTGGCAGCATGAAATGCTAATTCATCTGTTGGCAGCATGACATGCTTCGGCAGGGCCACAGAACTGTTGACCCTAATGGCCAGTATAAAGGATTCACACCTGGCAGACTGACCTAGAGAATTCAGTGTTTATTTTTTTATGTTTGCTAACTCGAACCCACTGTTTAATAAAAACAGCTGATGTTACAGACAAAAGGTTGAATTCCACAAATAGTTTATTTTGATATGAAAGCCAATCGAACGAACCATTTGATGGTGTTTCTACATTTATTTAGGCAGCATTCATGAGTGACAAAGTATTTATCAGGTCTATTTACAGCTGGATTGAGTAGAGGGGACTTTACAAGACATAATAACATGAGGTTATTTACAATAGCTATTTATAAGCAAATTAGGTGTATTTAATTGAGTAGAAGCAGTACTTAATTTGAGCCGGATCCTGCCGGAACAGAATCTGACACCTCTCAGATTTGACTTGGTTCCTTCCGGGAACTATTTTCCCAGATTCGGTACCTCTCGCAGCATGATTTATTAATTGTTTCACTGTAAACATTGTAATAAAAGCGATCAGCGTTAAATCAAGTTGTCTCCTCGTTATTTCTCCCGTTCCCCAGAAAGACATGTAAAAGCACGGTGATCCTTCTCTGTAATCATCCTATCCTGACTCACTGATTCCAGACCTGCTCTCATTTGTACATAGAGGTTATGGGGAGGGCCAGTAGGGTAAGTAACTGATCTTGACACAGGTCTTGGTAGTGGTGGTCAACTAGTGACTAGGCTAGTCGTCTCCCTACTGATTTGAAACAAGGGGAAAAGAAAAGGCCATCGAGATTACGTTTTTATAGTCCACAAAGAAAGATGGTGAATCGAACCCAGAAGGAACCAGAGAACTGTCAGTCCCGGAGGAGAGGAGTGAGGGGCAACCTGTTCCTGATGGCGATGCCTTAGCTAGCAGCGATGCTAATCCCGCCAGTTCAGCATCACCACTCTAAAAAGTTAGGGACGGCGCTTGGGGCTAGAAACGACTGGAGGGATGCAACTAGTGTGTGGACTGCACAGTAACATCCTCAGACTTAAAAACCAACAAAGAGCCCTCAGAAAAAGTGTTTTTGAACCAAGGCCCGTTTGGTGGCATCCAACCTTGAAGACTAGAGAAGACACCCAGGTTATAGTTAAGACTGAAAATACACTACAGTCAGAGTCTTCAGAACAGCCTGAGAAGGAGGCGAAACGTCACAGCCACAGGCCCGGTCATGACTTTGAGCAAGAAATGGATGATCAGGAGTTTAAAGGACTTGACACGGCAAGAGTCATTGTGGGAGGTTTTGAAAACTAAGGTAAGGATTTTTTTTTTCTTTACAAACTTGTTCTGTGCTGTGAATCTGAATATGTGCTTCATACTATCACATAGGCAGGAGGCCTATATATTATGTGTTCTGCTGTAGTCTACATTGATGTATTTTATTGGAAGCATATTCTGATATTGTGATATTTATTTTACTGCTACATTGATGTCTTGAAAATGATATGAAATTCGGGTCTTGTTTGCCCCACAGGTAAGTATGTGGGCATATGCATATGGCGGGTGTTCTGCAGTGACGTCTAAAATTAGATGTACGTTGATGTCTAGAAAATTAGGCTATGAGAAACTCAGACTTGTGTTAGCCCCACAATACCTGGTAGTAATGGTATCAGCTAGAGACCTGCAGGATCAATACCTGATAGTAAAGGTATCAGAGATGACCTGCAGGATCAATACCTGGTAGTGAAGGTATCAGAGATGACCTGTAGGATCAATACCTGGTAGTAAAGGTGTCTGCTAGAGACCTGCAGGATCAATGCCTGGTAGTAAAGGTATCAGAGATGACCTGCAGGATCAATACCTGGTAGTAATGGTATCAGAGATGACCTCAGGATCAATACCTGGTAGTAAAGGTATCAGAGATGACCTCAGTATCAATACCTGGTAGTAATGGTATCAGAGATGACCTGCAGGATCAATACCTGGTAGTAATGGTATCAGAGATGACCTGCAGGATCAATACCTGGTAGTAAAGGTATCAGAGATGACCTCAGGATCAATACCTGGTAGTAATGGTATCAGAGATGACCTGCAGGATCAATACCTGGTAGTAATGGTATCAGAGATGACCTGCAGGATCAGTACCTGGTAGTAATGGTATCAGAGATGACCTGCAGGATCAATACCTGGTAGTAATGGTATCAGAGATGACCTGCAGGATCAATACCTGGTAGTAAAGGTATCAGAGATGACCTGCAGGATCAATACCTGGTAGTAAAGGTATCAGAGATGACCTGTAGGATCAATACCTGGTAGTAATGGTATCAGAGATGACCTGTAGGATCAATACCTGGTAGTAATGGTATCAGAGATGACCTGCAGGATCAATACCTGGTAGTAAAGGTATCAGAGATGACCTGCAGGATCAATACCTGGTAGTAATGGTATCAGAGATGACCTGTAGGATCAATACCTGGTAGTACAGGTATCAGAGATGACCTGCAGGATCAATACCTGGTAGTAAAGGTATCAGAGATGACCTGCAGGATCAATACCTGGTAGTAATGGTATCAGAGATGACCTGTAGGATCAATACCTGGTAGTAAAGGTATCAGAGATGACCTGCAGGATCAATACCTGGTAGTAAAGGTATCAGAGATGACCTGCAGGATCAATACCTGGTAGTAATGGTATCAGAGATGACCTGCAGGATCAATACCTGGTAGTAATGGTATCAGAGATGACCTGCAGGATCAATACCTGGTAGTAAAGGTATCAGAGATGACCTGCAGGATCAATACCTGGTAGTAATGGTATCAGAGATGACCTCAGGATCAATACCTGGTAGTAATGGTATCAGAGATGACCTGTAGGATCAATACCTGGTAGTAAAGGTGTCTGCTAGAGACCTGCAGGATCAATACCTGGTAGTAATGGTATCAGAGATGACCTGCAGGATCAATACCTGGTAGTAATGGTATCAGAGATGACCTGTAGGATCAATACCTGGTAGTAAAGGTGTCTGCTAGAGACCTGCAGGATCAATACCTGGTAGTACAGGTATCAGAGATGACCTGCAGGATCAATACCTGGTAGTAATGGTATCAGAGATGACCTGCAGGATCAATACCTGGTAGTAATGGTATCAGAGATGACCTGCAGGATCAATACCTGGTAGTAATGGTATCAGAGATGACCTGCAGGATCAATACCTGGTAGTAATGGTATCAGAGATGACCTGCAGGATCAATACCTGGTAGTAAAGGTATCAGAGATGACCTGTAGGATCAATACCTGGTAGTAATGGTATCAGAGATGACCTGTAGGATCAATACCTGGTAGTAATGGTATCAGAGATGACCTGTAGGATCAATACCTGGTAGTAATGGTATCAGAGATGACCTGTAGGATCAATACCTGGTAGTAATGGTATCAGAGATGACCTGCAGGAGCTGGCAGGGATTTGTATTCTTGCAGGGATGTCATGATGTTGATGTTAATTAGCATTTTAGAATCTGAGAGGAAATAGAGCCATATATATTGATAACACACACACACACACACACACACACACACACACACACACACACACACACACACACACACACACACACACACACACACACACACACACACACACACGTTGAGGGTTTATAGTTTATTTAGTTCCATCTATTATGAAATAGATAAAACAAGTGTTGTCATTGTGACAATCGCAGTCGTAAAAGAACGTCGCCAAGGAAACCCAAATGTACAAAGTGACAGGAAGTAGAAACAAAACACTGCTTTCCAAATGGCACCCTTTTCCCTTTCGTGCCCTTCTTTTAACCACATCCCTATGGGACCTGATCTAAAGTAGTGCCCTACTTTTAACCACCTCCCTATGGGTCCTGATTTTAAAGTAGTGCCCTACTTTTAACCACATCCCTATGGGACCTGATCTAAAGTAGTGCCCTACTTTTAACCACATCCCTATGGGACCTGATCTAAAGTAGTGCCCTACTTTTAACCACCTCCCTATGGGTCCTGATTTTAAAGTAGTGCCCTACTTTTAACCACATCCCTATGGGACCTGATCTAAAGTAGTGCCCTACTTTTAACCACATCCCTATGGGACCTGATCTAAAGTAGTGCCCTACTTTTAACCACATCCCTATGGGTCCTGATTTTAAAGTAGTGCCCTACTTTTAACCACATCCCTATGGGTCCTGATCTAAGTAGTGCCCTACTTTTAACCACATCCCTATGGGACCTGATCTAAAGTAGTGCCCTACTTTTAACCACATCCCTATGGGTCCTGATCTAAGTAGTGCCCTACTTTTAACCACATCCCTATGGGTCCTGATCTAAGTAGTGCCCTACTTTTAACCACATCCCTATGGGTCCTGATCTAAGTAGTGCCCTACTTTTAACCACATCCCTATGGGTCCTGATCTAAAGTAGTGCCCTATATAGGGAATAGGGTGCCATTTGGTCTGCATTAAAATAACCAACCACAGATCAATAAATGTCTTAAATTAGAATAATCATAATATTCATAAATAAACATTTAATACTCAAACACCAGCAGAGAAAAAACAGAAAAATAGACACGTCATCTTTTTTTAATACTTCATAATATTTTTGAAAAGTTTTGAAAATGTAAAAACTGTTACAAACTCATGCAAAATAAATCAACTCAGTCGTTTAATATATTAACAGAACACCAGTAATAATAATCTCATAGTTGGGTCCCCTATTCCCTACATAGTGCACTAGTATATAGTGAACAGGGAGCTATTGGGACACCCAGTAGTAAGATAATGTGAAACCACGGGTCGCATCCCCAATGACTCCCTGTTCCCTATTTATAGAAAGCTCTGGTTGAAGTAGTGCACTGCTATATAGGGTCCACTACAGTAAACAACACATCAGAAAATACATCCCAAATGGCACCCTATTCCCTATATAGTGCACTACTTTAG
Organism: Oncorhynchus mykiss; assembly: GCF_057628025.1. Classification (NCBI taxonomy): domain Eukaryota; kingdom Metazoa; phylum Chordata; class Actinopteri; order Salmoniformes; family Salmonidae; genus Oncorhynchus; species Oncorhynchus mykiss. The sequence continues at coordinate 58,525,600 of NC_143042.1, read as the reverse complement.
ACCAGAGCCCTATATAGTGCACTACTTTAGACCAGAGCCCTATGGGTAGTGTACTACATAGTGAATAGGGGCCCATTGGGAACAGCCCAAGGTTCATCAGTCAAGCAAGCAGAGCAATCTCATAAAGGACAGAGTCATAATATAATATGATAATAAATCTTCAACCAGACTGTATGTTACAGTATGTACACCAAGCCCAGTCAGACAGCACCTTCTATCACGTCTACAGTTGGTTTGCTTGTCTCTTTCTTTCAGAGTTGGTAGGTTGTAATAGAGTGCAATAGTAAAAATGAGTATTGCGCGTTCTTACTGCCGTAGAGTGTTTAGGAACCATTAGATAGTGTGTTATAAACCATTAATACAGTTTATAAACCATTAATACAGTTTATAAACCATTAATACAGTTTATAGACCATTAATACAGTTTATAAACCACTAATACAGTTTATAAACCATTAATACAGTTTATAAACCATTAATACAGTTTATAAACCATTAATACAGTTTATAAACCATTAATACAGTTTATAAACCATTAATACAGTTTATAAACCATTAATACAGTTTATAGACCATTAATACAGTTTATAAACCATTAATACAGTTTATAGACCATTAATACAGTTTATAGACCATTAATACAGTTTATAAACCATTAATACAGTTTATAGACCATTAATACAGTTTATAAACCATTAATACAGTTTATAAACCATTAATACAGTTTATAAACCATTAATACAGTTTATAAACCATTAATACAGTTTATAAACCATTAATACAGTTTATAAACCATTAATACAGTTTATAAACCATTAATACAGTTTATAGACCATTAATACATGTAATCAGTGTATAAACCAGTGTGTGTAATAATTGTGTGTTGGTAAACATCTTTCTGTGTTGTCCGTCAGAAGGGTTTGAAGAGTTAAGGACGTTGTGTTAGCCTGACCTTTAACCCCTGACAGTGTAAAGGATGAGTTAAGGACGTTGTGTTAGCCTGACCTCTAACCCTGATAATGTAAAGGATCAGGACGTTTACAGTCTCTCGCAGACCAAACCCTCCTACAACCACCCTGCAACGTTACAGCAACCAACCTATAATGCTCCTACAACACAATCTGAAACCTCACTGTCTTCATTATCATCAAACCCCTCCTAGCTTCTATAACTGACTAGTTAGTAAAATGGTCTCAGTCAGTTGATTGGTTGGTTTGTTTCTTTAAGACTTTGGGACACCTGGTGATTTCTCTCTAGGTGGTCTAGATCTATACTGGTTCTATCTACACTAACATGAGGTGGTTTCTCTCTAGGTGGTCTAGATCTATACTGGTTCTATCTACACTAACATGAGGTGGTTTCTCTCTAGGTGGTCTAGATCTATACTGGTTCTATCTACACTAACATGAGGTGGTTTCTCTCTAGGTGGTCTAGATCTATACTGGTTATATCTACACTAACATGAGGTGGTTTCTCTCTAGGTAGTGTAGATCTATACTGGTTCTATCTACACTAACATGAGGTGGTTTCTCTCTAGGTGGTCTAGATCTATACTGGTTCAATCTACACTAACATGAGGTGGTTCTCTCTAGGTGGTCTAGATCTATACTGGTTCTATCTACACTAACATGAGGTGGTTCCTCTCTAGGTGGTCTAGATCTATACTGGTTCAATCTACACGTACTATAGAGGTTCTTTACCAACCCATCTAGTTGTGTGTAAAGGTGGTTAGTTAGTTAGGGTCAAGATATCTCCCTGTTTTAAGACTTTAAGTGTTCTGTTCAGTCCTACTGTCTCAGTGACTATCGCTTCATACACGTACAATACCTGCCCCAACGAATAACACAAAAGCAGTGACATGTACTATTTGATATCTGTAGAATATATATGTGTATATATATATATATATATATATTTTTATGTTCCATACATTCAGTTAGAAGCTGCAGTTGTCTTGTTTTGCCCAGAAATAGATCAAATAAAGAATAAACAGATTCAGTCAGGTTCTTCCTCCTCTCCACAGCAGAACAGGGGGTAAGGCAGGAGTCTCTCTCTCCTTTTTTTACTTCTCTCTCTCCATCCCTTCGCAGTTTGCATTCTTGCAGAAGTAGCATGACTTCATCATGAGAGAGGGATGAAGAGAAGGAGGAGAGGAGTACAGGAGGAGGAGAGGAGTACAGGAGGATGAGAGGAGTACAGGAGGATGAGAGGAGGAGTACAGGAGGAGAGGAGTACAGGAGAATGAGAGGAGGAGAGGAGTACAGGTGAATGAGAGGAGGAGAGGAGTACAGGAGGATGAGAGGAGGAGAGGAGAACAGGAGGAGGAGAGGAGAACAGGAGGAGGAGAGGAGTACAGGAGGATGAGAGGAGGAGAGGAGTACAGGAGGATGAGAGGAGGAGAGGAGAACAGGAGGATGAGAGGAGGAGAGGAGAACAGGGGGAGGAGAGGAGAACAGGAGGATGAGATGAGGAGAACAGGGGGAGGAGAGGAGAACAGGGGGAGGAGAGGAGGACAGGAGGATGAGAGGAGGAGTGACAGAGGCATACAGCTGGATGGGGTGATGAGCGACCCCAGTGGAGGGAGGGAGACAGAGAATAAAGGGAGGAGTACAGGAGGAGGCGAGGAGAACAGGAGGAGAGGAGGAGTGACAGAGGCATACAGCTGGATGGGGTGATGAGCGACCCCAGTGGAGGGAGGGAGACAGAGAATAAAGGGAGGAGGGCAGACAGGCTGCTCTCTCTTCTCCATCAGTCATCCCTCTCTCCCGTGGCGGATGGCAGGATGAAGGAGGGGTAAAAGAGGAGTTAGGTGGTAAGCCCTCTCCTCTCTAACTCCTTAGTCTGTTTCAACTCTTTAATCCTGTAAGGAGGGAAGTGGTGGAGAGAGAGAAAGGGGGAGAAAGAGGAAGTAGAGAGAGAGAGAGAGAGAGAGAGAGAGAGAGAGAAGAGAGAAAAAACATTCAGTAACATTAAAAAGTGACTAGATTCTGATTTCTCTCTGATATCACTCATATCACTGTGACATCGCTGTGAGGTCACTGACCGGTGTCGGCATCGTCGTAGGAATCTCATGATCTTCCTAGCGGCCTGGTCCTGCTTCTTAGTCAGGAAGGAACCCCTGAAGGTACAGAAAGAAAGACACGAGGAAAAATAAATACATTAAATATAAAACATTGTACACAATTTTACAAAATTTCTCTGTTAACCTGGACATCTTAAACTACAAACTATGAATATAGTCAGGGCCGGACATTTTAGACTATAAACACAGTGTTTTATAATCCCATGTGGGCTGGACATTTTAAACTATAAACACAGTGTATTATAATCCCATGTGGGCTGGACATTTTAAACTATAAACACAGTGTTTTATAATCCCATGTGGGCTGGACATTTTAAACTATAAACTATAAATACAGTGTTTTATAATCCCATGTGGGCTGGACATTTTAAACTATAAACTATAAACACAGTGTTTTATAATCCCATGTGGGCTGGACATTTTAAACTATAAACTATAAACACAGTGTTTTATAATCCCATGTGGGCTGGACATTTTAAACTATAAACACAGTGTTTTATAATCCCATGTGGGCTGGACATTTTAAACTATAAACACAGTGTTTTATAATCCCATGTGGGCTGGACATTTTAAACTATAAACACAGTGTTTTATAATCCTATGTGGGCTGGACATTTTAAACTATAAACACAGTGTTTTATAATCCCATGTGGGCTGGACATTTTAAACTATAAACACAGTGGTTTATAATCCCATGTGGGCTGGACATTTTAAACTATAAACACAGTGTTTTATAATCCCATGTGGGCTGGACATTTTAAACTATGAACACAGTGTTTTATAATCCCATGTGGGCTGGACATTTTAAACTATAAACACAGTGTTTTATAATCCCATGTGGGCTGGACATTTTAAACTATAAACACAGTGGTTTATAATCCTATGTGGGCTGGACATTTTAAACTATAAACACAGTGTTTTATAATCCCATGTGGGCTGGACATTATAAACTATAAACACAGTGTTTTATAATCCCATGTGGGCTGGACATTTTAAACTATAAACACAGTGGTTTATAATCCCATGAGGGCTGGACAGTTTAAACTATAAACTATAAACACAGTGTTTTATAATCCCATGTGGGCTGGACATTTTAAACTATAAACACAGTGTTTTATAATCCCATGTGGGCTGGACATTTTAAACTATAAACACAGTGTTTTATAATCCTATGTGGGCTGGATATTTTAAACTATAAACACAGTGTTTTATAATCCCATGTGGGCTGGACAGTTTAAACTATAAACACAGTGTTTTATAATCCCATGAGGGCTGGACATTTTAAACTATAAACACAGTGTTTTATAATCCCATGTGGGCTGAACATTTTAAACTATAAACACAGTGTTTTATAATCCCATGTGGGCTGGACATTTTAAACTATAAACACAGTGTTTTATAATCCCATGTGGGCTGGACATTTTAGACTATAAACACAGTGTTTTATAATCCCATGTGGGCTGGACATTTTAAACTATAAACTATAAACACAGTGTTTTATAATCCCATGTGGGCTGGACAGTTTAAACTATAAACACAGTGTTTTATAATCCCATGTGGGCTGGACATTTTAGACTATAAACACAGTGTTTTATAATCCCATGTGGGCTGGAAATTTTAAATATAAACTATAAACACAGTGTTTTATAATCCCATGTGGGCTGGACATTTTAGACTATAAACACAATGTATTATAATCCCATGTGGGCTGGACATTTTAGACTATAAACACAGTGTTTTATAATCCCATGAGGGCCGGACAGTTTAAACTATGAACAGTGTTTTATAATCCCATGTGGGCTGGACATTTTAAACTATGAACACAGTGTTTTATAATCCCATGTGGGCTGGACATTTTAAACTATAAACACAGTGTTTTATAATCCCATGTGGGCTGGACATTTTAAACTATAAACACAGTGTTTTATAATCCCAAGTGGGCTGGACATTTTAAACTATAAACACAGTGGTTTATAATCCCATGTGGGCTGGACATTTTAAACTATAAACACAGTGTTTTATAATCCCATGTGGGCTGGACATTTTAAACTATGAACACAGTGTTTTATAATCCCATGTGGGCTGGACATTTTAAACTATAAACACAGTGTTTTATAATCCCATGTGGGCTGGACATTTTAAACTATAAACACAGTGGTTTATAATCCTATGTGGGCTGGACATTTTAAACTATAAACACAGTGTTTTATAATCCCATGTGGGCTGGACATTATAAACTATAAACACAGTGTTTTATAATCCCATGTGGGCTGGACATTTTAAACTATAAACACAGTGGTTTATAATCCCATGAGGGCTGGACAGTTTAAACTATAAACTATAAACACAGTGTTTTATAATCCCATGTGGGCTGGACATTTTAAACTATAAACACAGTGTTTTATAATCCCATGTGGGCTGGACATTTTAAACTATAAACACAGTGTTTTATAATCCTATGTGGGCTGGACATTTTAAACTATAAACTATAAACACAGTGTTTTATAATCCCATGTGGGCTGGACATTTTAAACTATAAACTATAAACACAGTGTTTTATAATCCCATGTGGGCTAGACATTTTAAACTATAAACACAGTGGTTTATAATCCCATGTGGGCTGGACATTTTAAACTATAAACACAGTGTTTTATAATCCCATGTGGGCTGGACATTTTAAACTATAAACACAGTGTTTTATAATCCCATGTGGGCTGGACATTTTAAACTATAAACACAGTGTTTTATAATCCCATGTGGGCTGGACATTTTAAACTATAAACTATAAACACAGTGTTTTATAATCCCATGTGGGCTGGACATTTTAAATATAAACTATAAACACAGTGTTTTATAATCCCATGTGGGCTGGACATTTTAGACTATAAACACAATGTATTATAATCCCATGTGGGCTGGACATTTTAGACTATAAACACAGTGTTTTATAATCCCATGAGGGCCGGACAGTTTAAACTATGAACAGTGTTTTATAATCCCATGTGGGCTGGACATTTTAAACTATAAACTATAAACACAGTGTTTTATAATCCCATGTGGGCTGGACATTTTAAACTATAAACTATAAACACAGTGTTTTATAATCCCATGTGGGCTGGACATTTTAAATATAAACTATAAACACAGTGTTTTATAATCCCATGTGGGCTGGACATTTTAGACTATAAACACAATGTATTATAATCCCATGTGGGCTGGACATTTTAGACTATAAACACAGTGTTTTATAATCCCATGAGGGCCGGACAGTTTAAACTATGAACAGTGTTTTATAATCCCATGTGGGCTGGACATTTTAAACTATAAACTATAAACACAGTGTTTTATAATCCCATGTGGGCTGGACATTTTAAACTATAAACACAGTGTTTTATAATGCCATGTGGGCTGGACATTTTAGACTATAAACACAGTGTTTTATAATCCTATGTGGGCTGGACATTTTAAACTATAAACTATAAACACAGTGTTTTATAATCCCAAATGGGCTGGACATTTTAAACTATAAACACAGTGTTTTATAATCCCATGTGGGCTGGACATTTTAAACTATAAACACAGTGTTTTATAATCCTATGTGGGCTGGACATTTTAAATATAAACACAGTGTTTTATAATCCCATGAGGGCCGGACATTTTAAACTATAAACACAGTGTTTTATAATCCCAAATGGGCTGGACATTTTAAACTATAAACACAGTGTTTTATAATCCCATGTGGGCTGGACATTTTAAACTATAAACACAGTGTTTTATAATCCCAAATGGGCTGGACATTTTAAACTATAAACACAGTGTTTTATAATCCCATGAGGGCCGGACATTTTAAACTATAAACACAGTGTTTTATAATCCTATGTGGGCTGGACATTTTAAATATAAACTATAAACACAGTATTTTATAATCCCATGTGGGCTGGACATTTTAAACTATAAACACAGTGGTTTATAATCCCATGTGGGCTGGACATTTTAAACTATAAACACAGTGGTTTATAATCCCATGTGGGCTGGACATTTTAAACTATAAACACAGTGTTTTATAATCCTATGTGGGCTGGACATTTTAAACTATAAACACAGTGTTTTATAATCCCATGTGGGCTGGAAATTTTAAATATAAACACAGTGTTTTATAATCCTATGTGGGCTGGACATTTTAAATATAAACTATAAACACAGTATTTTATAATCCCATGTGGGCTGGACATTTTAAACTATAAACACAGTGTTTTATAATCCCAAGTGGGCTGGACATTTTAAACTATAAACACAGTGGTTTATAATCCCATGTGGGCTGGACATTTTAAACTATAAACTATAAACACAGTGTTTTATAATCCCATGTGGGCTGGACATTTTAAACTATAAACACAGTGTTTTATAATGCCATGTGGGCTGGACATTTTAGACTATAAACACAGTGTTTTATAATCCTATGTGGGCTGGACATTTTAAACTATAAACTATAAACACAGTGTTTTATAATCCCAAATGGGCTGGACATTTTAAACTATAAACACAGTGTTTTATAATCCCATGTGGGCTGGACATTTTAAACTATAAACACAGTGTTTTATAATCCTATGTGGGCTGGACATTTTAAATATAAACACAGTGTTTTATAATCCCATGAGGGCCGGACATTTTAAACTATAAACACAGTGTTTTATAATCCCAAATGGGCTGGACATTTTAAACTATAAACACAGTGTTTTATAATCCCATGTGGGCTGGACATTTTAAACTATAAACACAGTGTTTTATAATCCCAAATGGGCTGGACATTTTAAACTATAAACACAGTGTTTTATAATCCCATGAGGGCCGGACATTTTAAACTATAAACACAGTGTTTTATAATCCTATGTGGGCTGGACATTTTAAATATAAACTATAAACACAGTATTTTATAATCCCATGTGGGCTGGACATTTTAAACTATAAACACAGTGGTTTATAATCCCATGTGGGCTGGACATTTTAAACTATAAACACAGTGGTTTATAATCCCATGTGGGCTGGACATTTTAAACTATAAACACAGTGTTTTATAATCCTATGTGGGCTGGACATTTTAAACTATAAACACAGTGTTTTATAATCCCATGTGGGCTGGACATTTTAAACTATAAACACAGTGTTTTATAATCCCAAGTGGGCTGGACATTTTAAACTATAAACACAGTGGTTTATAATCCCATGTGGGCTGGACATTTTAAACTATAAACACAGTGTTTTATAATCCCATGTGGGCTGGACATTTTAAACTATAAACACAGTGTTTTATAATCCCATGTGGGCTGGACATTTTAAACTATAAACACAGTGTTTTATAATCCCATGTGGGCTGAACATTTTAAACTATAAACACAGTGGTTTATAATCCCATGAGGGCCGGACAGTTTAAACTATGAACAGTGTTTTATAATCCCATGTGGGCTGGACATTTTAAACTATAAACTATAAACACAGTGTTTTATAATCCCATGTGGGCTGGACATTTTAAACTATAAACACAGTGTTTTATAATCCCATGTGGGCTGGACATTTTAGACTATAAACACAGTGTTTTATAATCCTATGTGGGCTGGACATTTTAAACTATAAACTATAAACACAGTGTTTTATAATCCCAAATGGGCTGGACATTTTAAACTATAAACACAGTGTTTTATAATCCCATGAGGGCCGGACATTTTAAACTATAAACACAGTGTTTTATAATCCTATGTGGGCTGGACATTTTAAATATAAACTATAAACACAGTATTTTATAATCCCATGTGGGCTGGACATTTTAAACTATAAACACAGTGGTTTATAATCCCATGTGGGCTGGACATTTTAAACTATAAACACAGTGGTTTATAATCCCATGTGGGCTGGACATTTTAAACTATAAACACAGTGTTTTATAATCCCATGAGGGCTGGACATTTTAAACTATAAACACAGTGGTTTATAATCCCATGTGGGCTGGACATTTTAAACTATAAACACAGTGGTTTATAATCCCATGTGGGCTGGACATTTTAAACTATAAACACAGTGTTTTATAATCCCATGTGGGCTGGACATTTTAAACTATAAACACAGTGTTTTATAATCCCAAGTGGGCTGGACATTTTAAACTATAAACACAGTGGTTTATAATCCCATGTGGGCTGGACATTTTAAACTATAAACTATAAATACAGTGTATTATAATCCCATGTGGGCTGGACATTTTAAACTATAAACACAGTGGTTTATAATCCCATGTGGGCTGGACATTTTAAACTATAAACTATAAATACAGTGGTTTATAATCCCATGTGGGCTGGACATTTTAAACTATAAACACAGTGTTTTATAATCCCATGTGGGCTGGACATTTTAAACTATAGACACAGTGTTTTATAATCCCATGTGGGCTGGACATTTTAGACTATAAACACAGTGTTTTATAATCCTATGTGGGCTGGACATTTTAAACTATAAACTATAAACACAGTGTTTTATAATCCCATGTGGGCTGGACATTTTAAACTATAAACACAGTGTTTTATAATCCCATGTGGGCTGGACATTTTAAACTATAAACACAGTGTTTTATAATCCCATGTGGGCTGGACATTTTAAATATAAACTATGAACACAGTGTTTTATAATCCCATGTGGGCTGGACATTTTAAACTATAAACACAGTGTTTTATAATCCCATGTGGGCTGGACATTTTAGACTATAAACACAGTATTTTATATACCATGTGGGCTGGACATTTTAAACTATAAACTATAAACACAGTGTTTTATAATCCCATGAGGGCTGGACATTTTAAACTATAAACACAGTGGTTTATAATCCCATGTGGGCTGGACATTTTAAACTATAAACACAGTGTTTTATAATCCCAAATGGGCTGGACATTTTAAACTATAAACACAGTGTTTTATAATCCCATGTGGGCTGGACATTTTAAACTATAAACACAGTGTTTTATAATCCCAAGTGGGCTGGACATTTTAAACTATAAACACAGTGGTTTATAATCCCATGTGGGCTGGACATTTTAGACTATAAACACAGTGTTTTATAATCCCATGTGGGCTGGACATTTTAAACTATAAACACAGTGTTTTATTATCCCATGTGGGCTGGACATTTTAAACTATAAACACAGTGTTTTATAATCCCATGTGGGCTGGACATTTTAGACTATAAACACAGTGTTTTATAATCCCATGTGGGCTGGACATTTTAGACTATAAACACAATGTATTATAATCCCATGTGGGCTGGACATTTTAGACTATAAACACAGTGTTTTATAATCCCATGAGGGCCGGACAGTTTAAACTATGAACAGTGTTTTATAATCCCATGTGGGCTGGACATTTTAAACTATAAACTATAAACACAGTGTTTTATAATCCCATGTGGGCTGGACATTTTAAACTATAAACACAGTGTTTTATAATCCCATGTGGGCTGGACATTTTAGACTATAAACACAGTGTTTTATAATCCTATGTGGGCTGGACATTTTAAACTATAAACTATAAACACAGTGTTTTATAATCCCAAATGGGCTGGACATTTTAAACTATAAACACAGTGTTTTATAATCCCATGAGGGCCGGACATTTTAAACTATAAACACAGTGTTTTATAATCCTATGTGGGCTGGACATTTTAAATATAAACTATAAACACAGTATTTTATAATCCCATGTGGGCTGGACATTTTAAACTATAAACACAGTGGTTTATAATCCCATGTGGGCTGGACATTTTAAACTATAAACACAGTGGTTTATAATCCCATGTGGGCTGGACATTTTAAACTATAAACACAGTGTTTTATAATCCCATGAGGGCTGGACATTTTAAACTATAAACACAGTGGTTTATAATCCCATGTGGGCTGGACATTTTAAACTATAAACACAGTGGTTTATAATCCCATGTGGGCTGGACATTTTAAACTATAAACACAGTGTTTTATAATCCCATGTGGGCTGGACATTTTAAACTATAAACACAGTGTTTTATAATCCCAAGTGGGCTGGACATTTTAAACTATAAACACAGTGGTTTATAATCCCATGTGGGCTGGACATTTTAAACTATAAACTATAAATACAGTGTATTATAATCCCATGTGGGCTGGACATTTTAAACTATAAACACAGTGGTTTATAATCCCATGTGGGCTGGACATTTTAAACTATAAACTATAAATACAGTGGTTTATAATCCCATGTGGGCTGGACATTTTAAACTATAAACACAGTGTTTTATAATCCCATGTGGGCTGGACATTTTAAACTATAGACACAGTGTTTTATAATCCCATGTGGGCTGGACATTTTAGACTATAAACACAGTGTTTTATAATCCTATGTGGGCTGGACATTTTAAACTATAAACTATAAACACAGTGTTTTATAATCCCATGTGGGCTGGACATTTTAAACTATAAACACAGTGTTTTATAATCCCATGTGGGCTGGACATTTTAAACTATAAACACAGTGTTTTATAATCCCATGTGGGCTGGACATTTTAAATATAAACTATGAACACAGTGTTTTATAATCCCATGTGGGCTGGACATTTTAAACTATAAACACAGTGTTTTATAATCCCATGTGGGCTGGACATTTTAGACTATAAACACAGTATTTTATATACCATGTGGGCTGGACATTTTAAACTATAAACTATAAACACAGTGTTTTATAATCCCATGAGGGCTGGACATTTTAAACTATAAACACAGTGGTTTATAATCCCATGTGGGCTGGACATTTTAAACTATAAACTATAAATACAGTGGTTTATAATCCCATGTGGGCTGGACATTTTAAACTATAAACACAGTGGTTTATAATCCCATGTGGGCTGGACATTTTAAACTATAAACTATAAACACAGTGTTTTATAATCCCATGTGGGCTGGACAGTTTAAACTATGAACAGTGTTTTATAATCCCATGTGGGCTGGACATTTTAAACTATAAACACAGTGGTTTATAATCCCATGTGGGCTGGACATTTTAAACTATAAACTATAAACACAGTGTTTTATAATCCCATGTGGGCTGGACAATTTAAACTATGAACAGTGTTTTATAATCCCATGTGGGCTGGACAGTTTAAACTATGAACACAGTGTTTTATAATCCCATGTGGGCTGGACATTTTAAACTATAAACACAGTGTTTTATAATCCCATGTGGGCTGGACATTTTAAACTATAAACACAGTGTTTTATAATCCCATGTGGGCTGGACATTTTAAACTATAAACACAGTGTTTTATAATCCCATGTGGGCTGGACATTTTAAACTATAAACACAGTGTTTTATAATCCCATGAGGGCTGGACAGTTTAAACTATAAACTATAAACACAGTGTTTTATAATCCCATGTGGGCTGGACATTTTAAATATAAACTATGAACACAGTGTTTTATAATCCCATGTGGGCTGGACATTTTAGACTATAAACACAGTATTTTATAATCCCATGTGGGCTGGACATTTTAAACTATAAACACAGTGTTTTATAATCCCATGAGGGCTGGACATTTTAAATATAAACTATGAACACAGTGTTTTATAATCCCATGTGGGCTGGACATTTTAGACTATAAACACAGTATTTTATATACCATGTGGGCTGGACATTTTAAACTATAAACTATAAACACAGTGTTTTATAATCCCATGAGGGCTGGACATTTTAAACTATAAACACAGTGGTTTATAATCCCATGTGGGCTGGACATTTTAAACTATAAACTATAAATACAGTGGTTTATAATCCCATGTGGGCTGGACATTTTAAACTATAAACACAGTGGTTTATAATCCCATGTGGGCTGGACATTTTAAACTATAAACTATAAACACAGTGTTTTATAATCCCATGTGGGCTGGACAGTTTAAACTATGAACAGTGTTTTATAATCCCATGTGGGCTGGACATTTTAAACTATAAACACAGTGGTTTATAATCCCATGTGGGCTGGACATTTTAAACTATAAACTATAAACACAGTGTTTTATAATCCCATGTGGGCTGGACAATTTAAACTATGAACAGTGTTTTATAATCCCATGTGGGCTGGACAGTTTAAACTATGAACACAGTGTTTTATAATCCCATGTGGGCTGGACATTTTAAACTATAAACACAGTGTTTTATAATCCCATGTGGGCTGGACATTTTAAACTATAAACACAGTGTTTTATAATCCCATGTGGGCTGGACATTTTAAACTATAAACACAGTGTTTTATAATCCCATGTGGGCTGGACATTTTAAACTATAAACACAGTGTTTTATAATCCCATGAGGGCTGGACAGTTTAAACTATAAACTATAAACACAGTGTTTTATAATCCCATGTGGGCTGGACATTTTAAATATAAACTATGAACACAGTGTTTTATAATCCCATGTGGGCTGGACATTTTAGACTATAAACACAGTATTTTATAATCCCATGTGGGCTGGACATTTTAAACTATAAACACAGTGTTTTATAATCCCATGAGGGCTGGACATTTTAAACTATAAACACAGTGGTTTATAATCCCATGTGGGCTGGACATTTTAAATATAAACTATGAACACAGTGTTTTATAATCCCATGTGGGCTGGACATTTTAGACTATAAACACAGTATTTTATAATCCCATGTGGGCTGGACATTTTAAACTATAAACACAGTGTTTTATAATCCCATGAGGGCTGGACATTTTAAACTATAAACACAGTGGTTTATAATCCCATGTGGGCTGGACATTTTAAACTATAAACTATAAACACAGTGTTTTATAATCCCATGTGGGCTGGACAGTTTAAACTATGAACAGTGTTTTATAATCCCATGTGGGCTGGACATTTTAAACTATAAACACAGTGGTTTATAATCCCATGTGGGCTGGACATTTTAAACTATAAACACAGTGTTTTATAATCCCATGTGGGCTGGACAATTTAAACTATGAACAGTGTTTTATAATCCCATGTGGGCTGGACAGTTTAAACTATGAACACAGTGTTTTATAATCCCATGTGGGCTGAACATTTTAAACTATAAACACAGTGTTTTATAATCCCATGTGGGCTGGACATTTTAAACTATAAACACAGTGTTTTATAATCCCATGTGGGCTGGACATTTTAAACTATAAACACAGTGTTTTATAATCCCATGAGGGCTGGACAGTTTAAACTATAAACTATAAACACAGTGTTTTATAATCCCATGAGGGCTGGACATTTTAAACTATAAACACAGTGTTTTATAATCCCATGTGGGCTGGACATTTTAAACTATAAACACAGTGTTTTATAATCCCATGTGGGCTGGACATTTTAAACTATAAACACAGTGTTTTATAATCCCATGTGGGCTGGACATTTTAAACTATAAACACAGTGTTTTATAATCCCATGAGGGCTGGACATTTTAAACTATAAACTATAAATACCGTGTTTTATAATCCCATGTGGGCTGGACATTTTAAACTATAAACACAGTGTTTTATAATCAAATGTTGGCTGGACATTTTAAACTATAAACACAGTGTTTTATAATCCCATGTGGGCTGGACATTTTAAACTATAAACACAGTGTTTTATAATCCCATGAGGGCTGGACAGTTTAAACTATAAACACAGTGTTTTATAATCCCATGTGGGCTGGACATTTTAAACTATAAACTATAAACACAGTGTTTTATAATCCCAAATGGGCTGGACATTTTAAACTATAAACACAGTGTTTTATAATCCCATGTGGGCTGGACATTTTAAACTATAAACACAGTGTTTTATAATCCCATGAGGGCTGGACAGTTTAAACTATAAACTATAAACACAGTGTTTTATAATCCCATGTGGGCTGGACATTTTAAATATAAACTATGAACACAGTGTTTTATAATCCCATGTGGGCTGGACATTTTAGACTATAAACACAGTATTTTATAATCCCATGTGGGCTGGACATTTTAAACTATAAACACAGTGTTTTATAATCCCATGAGGGCTGGACATTTTAAACTATAAACACAGTGGTTTATAATCCCATGTGGGCTGGACATTTTAAACTATAAACTATAAATACAGTGGTTTATAATCCCATGTGGGCTGGACATTTTAAACTATAAACACAGTGGTTTATAATCCCATGTGGGCTGGACATTTTAAACTATAAACTATAAACACAGTGTTTTATAATCCCATGTGGGCTGGACAGTTTAAACTATAAACACAGTGTTTTATAATCCCATGTGGGCTGGACATTTTAAACTATAAACACAGTGGTTTATAATCCCATGTGGGCTGGACATTTTAAACTATAAACACAGTGTTTTATAATCCCATGTGGGCTGGACAATTTAAACTATGAACAGTGTTTTATAATCCCATGTGGGCTGGACAGTTTAAACTATGAACACAGTGTTTTATAATCCCATGTGGGCTGAACATTTTAAACTATAAACACAGTGTTTTATAATCCCATGTGGGCTGGACATTTTAAACTATAAACACAGTGTTTTATAATCCCATGTGGGCTGGACATTTTAAACTATAAACACAGTGTTTTATAATCCCATGAGGGCTGGACATTTTAAACTATAAACACAGTGTTTTATAATCAAATGTTGGCTGGACATTTTAAACTATAAACACAGTGTTTTATAATCCCATGTGGGCTGGACATTTTAAACTATAAACACAGTGTTTTATAATCAAATGTTGGCTGGACATTTTAAACTATAAACACAGTGTTTTATAATCCCATGTGGGCTGGACATTTTAGACTATAAACACAGTGTTTTATAATCCTATGTGGGCTGGACATTTTAAACTATAAACTATAAACACAGTGTTTTATAATCCCAAATGGGCTGGACATTTTAAACTATAAACACAGTGTTTTATAATCCCATGTGGGCTGGACATTTTAAACTATAAACACAGTGTTTTATAATCCCAAATGGGCTGGACATTTTAAACTATAAACACAGTGTTTTATAATCCCATGTGGGCTGGACATTTTAAACTATAAACACAGTGTTTTATAATCCCATGAGGGCTGGACAGTTTAAACTATAAACACAGTGTTTTATAATCCCATGTGGGCTGGACATTATAAACTATAAACTATAAACACAGTGTTTTATAATCCCAAATGGGCTGGACATTTTAAACTATAAACACAGTGTTTTATAATCCCATGTGGGCTGGACAGTTTAAACTATAAACTATAAACACAGTGTTTTATAATCCCATGTGGGCTGGACATTTTAAACTATAAACTATAAACACAGTGTTTTATAATCCCATGTGGGCTGGACAGTTTAAACTATAAACTATAAACACAGTGTTTTATAATCCCATGTGGGCTGGACATTTTAAACTATAAACTATAAATACAGTGTTTTATAATCCCAAGTGGGCTGGACAGTTTAAATGATGAACTAAACCCTTCGTACCAATAGGGAACCACCTTTTTGCCTTGTTAATGGTTAAGATGCTGGTTTCCGAGCCGGTACCACCTACTTCAGTTTTGGATTGTGTGATCCGGACCCTCTGGGTCCCTGTTTGAGGCGTTCATACTCCTTATAGCTGCGGTAGTACTGTTGGATCAGAACCGCAGCCCGTCTAGACTGCTGGAATTTCTTCTGCTCATAGTAACTACGGAACTTAGACTGGATCAGTATCGCTGCCTGAGTCATCCTTTTATACAGAGCATACTGACAGAGGAGAGGAGAGGAGAGGAGAGGAGAGGAGAGGGAGCGAGCGAGAGAGAGAGAGAGAGGAAGGGAGGGAGGGAGGGAGGGAGGGAGGGAGGGAGGGAGGGAGGGAGAGAGAAAGAGAGAAAGAGGGAGATAGAGGGACAGGGGGTAGAGAGGAGAGGGAGAGAGGAGAGGAGAGGGAAGGAGGGAGGAGAGGGGGAGGGGAGGAGAGGGTTGAAGAAAAGGGGAGGGAGAGTTACACATCTTCTTGAACACATATAAACATACATTTAAGGACACAGCACACACTCCTCTTTCACTCCAGCCTAAAGCACATACCCACACAGGTTCCACACGCCAAATGCAGAGACACAATCTACACAAAGCCTTTAGTGAATGACAGTAGAGACAATCAGAGGTTAGACACGTTACCTTCAGAGCTATCCATGTTAGCTAGCATGATAATATCAGAGAGAGAGAGAGAGATGGAGGGATGGAGAGAGGGAAGGAGGCGTGGAGAAAGAGAGATACGGTAGATGAGAGGACAAAGAGAGTGGACTATTAGTGTTGTTGACACACACAGCATGTCACAAGCAGCAGGACAGCGACAGCGACTCTGCCTCCTCTCCAGTCAGAGGACAGGGGTTAGAGATCAGGGAAACCTCTGGGGTTTGGAGGTAAAGAAGTGTGTGCTGGGTAAAGGGGCGTGTCTCTACCTGCTTGTACTTCCTGTAGCATCGTTGGATGACGGCTGCTGCCATGTCCTGCTGTTCCTTCAACCTCCGACCCTGGACAGAGAGAATAAGATCAGCATTTAGGAGGGAGGGAGAGAGAATATGATCAGCTTCAGGTTAGGTCACCAGGGAACACTGTTAGGTCCCCAGGGAACACTGTTAGCTCCCCACTGTTAGGTCCCCCAGGGAACACTGTTAGGTCCCCACCGTTAGGTCCCCCAGGGAACAGTGTTAGGCCCCCCAGGGAACACTGTTAGGTCCCCACTGTTAGGTCCCCCAGGGAACAGTGTTAGGTCCCCCACTGTTAGGTCCCCCAGGGAACACTGTTAGGTCCCCACTGTTAGGTCCCCCAGGGAACACTGTTAGGTCCCCAGGGAACACTGTTAGCTCCCCACTGTTAGGTCCCCCACTGTTAGGTCCCCCAGGAAACACTGTTAGCTCCCCAGGGAACATTGTTAGGTCCCCAGGGAACACTGTTAGGTCCCCAGGAAACACTGTTAGGTCCCCAGGAAACACTGTTAGCTCCCCAGGGAACATTGTTAGGTCCCCCAGGAAACACTGTTTGGTCCCCAGAGAACACTGTTAGCTCCCCACTGTTAGGACCCCCAGGGAACACTGTTAGGTCCCCACTGTTAGGTCCCCCAGGGAACACTGTTAGGTCCCCAGGGAACACTGTTAGCTCCCCACTGTAAGGTCCCCCAGGGAACACTGTTAGCTCCCCACTGTTAGGTCCCCCAGGGAACACTGTTAGGTCCCCAGGGACATTATTAGGTCCCCCACTTTAGGTCCCCCAGGAAACACTGTTAGCTCCCCAGGGACATTATTAGGTCCCCCATGGAACACTGTTAGGTCCCCAGGGAACACTGTTAGCTCCCCACTGTTAGGTCCCCACTGTTAGGACCTCCAGGGAACACTGTTAGGTCCCCACTGTTAGGTCCCCCAGGGAACACTGTTAGGTCCCCCAGGGAACACTGTTAGGTCCCCCACTTTAGGTCCCCCAGGAAACACTGTTAGCTCCCCAGGGACATTATTAGGTCCCCCATGGAACACTGTTAGGTCCCCAGGGAACACTGTTAGCTCCCCACTGTTAGGTCCCCACTGTTAGGACCTCCAGGGAACACTGTTAGGTCCCCACTGTTAGGTCCCCCAGGGAACACTGTCAGCTCCCCACTGTTAGGTCCCCCACTGTTAGGTCCCCACTGTTAGGTCCCCACTGTTAGGTCCCCACTGTTAGGTCCCCCAGTGAACACTGTTAGCTCCCCAGCGAACACTGTTAGCTCCCCACTGTTAGGTCCCCACTGTTAGGTCCCCAGGAAACACTGTTAGCTCCCCAGGGAACATTTTTAGGTCCCCATGGAACACTGTTAGGTCCCCCACTGTTAGGTCACCAGGGAACACTGTTAGCTCCGCACTGTTAGGTCCCCACTGTTAGGACCCCCAGGGAACACTGTTAGGTCCCCACTGTTAGGTCCCCCAGGGAACATTGTTAGGTCCCCCAGGGAAAAATGTTAGATCCCCAATGTTAGGTCCCCCAGGGAACACTGTTAGCTTCCCACTGTTAGGTCCCCCAGGGAACACTGTTAGGTCCCCCACTGTTAGGTCCCCCGGGAAACACTTAGCTCCCCAGGGAACATTGTTAGGTCCCCAGGGAACACTGTTAGGCCCCCAGGAAACACTGTTAGCTACCCAGGGAACATTATTAGGTCCCCCAGGGAACACTGTTAGGTCCCCACTATTAGGTCCCCCAGGGAACACTGTTAGGTCCCCCACTGTTAGGTCCCCCAGGGAACACTGTTAGCTCCCCCACTGTTAGGTCCCCACTGTTAGGACACCCACTGTTAGGTCCCCACTTTTAGGTCCCCCACTGTTAGGTCCCCACTGTTAGGTCCCCACTGTTAGGTCCCCACTGTTAGGTCCCCACTGTTAGGTCCCCACTGTTAGGTCCCCACTGTTAGGTCCCCACTGTTAGGTCCCCCAGGGAACACTGTTAGCTCCCCCACTGTTAGGTCCCCACTGTTAGGACCCCCACTGTTAGGTCCCCCACTGTTAGGTCCCCACTGTTAGGTCCCCACTGTTAGGTCCCCACTGTTAGGTCCCCCAGGGAACACTGTTAGCTCCCCCACTGTTAGGTCCCCACTGTTAGGACCCCCACTGTTAGGTCCCCACTGTTAGGTCCCCCACTGTTAGGTCCCCACTGTTAGGTCCCCACTGTTAGGTCCCCACTGTTAGGTCCCCCACTGTTAGGTCCCCACTGTTAGGACCCCCACTGTTAGGGCCCCACTGTTAGGTCCCCCAGGGAACACTGTTAGGTCCCCCACTGTTAGGTCCCCACTGTTAGGTCCCCACTGTTAGGTCCCCACTGTTAGCTCCCCCACTGTTAGGTCCCCACTGTTAGGACCCCCACTGTTAGGTCCCCACTGTTAGGTCCCCCACTGTTAGGTCCCCACTGTTAGGTCCCCACTGTTAGGTCCCCACTGTTAGGTCCCCCACTGTTAGGTCCCCCACTGTTAGGTCCCCACTGTTAGGACCCCCACTGTTAGGGCCCCACTGTTAGGTCCCCCACTGTTAGGTCCCCAGGGAACACTGTTAGCTCCCCACTGTTAGGTCCCCACTGTTAGGACCCCCAAGGAACACTGTTAGGTCCCCTACTGTTAGGTCCCCCAGGGAACACTGTTAGGTCCCCACTGTTAGGTCCCCCACTGTTAGGTCCCCCAGGGAACACTGTTAGCTCCCCCACTGTTAGGTCCCCAGGGAACACTGTTAGGTCCCCCACTGTTAGCTCCCCAGGGAACACTGTTAGCTCCCCACTGTTAGGTCCCCCACTGTTAGGTCCCCCACTGTTAGCTCCCCAGGGAACACTGTTAGCTCCCCCACTGTTAGGTCCCCAGGGAACACTGTTAGCTCCCCACTGTTAGGTCCCCACTGTTAGGACCCCCAAGGAACACTGTTAGGTCCCCACTGTTAGGTCCCCCAGGGAACACTGTTAGCTCCCCCACTGTTAGGTCCCCAGGGAACACTGTTAGCTCCCCACTGTTAGGTCCCCCACTGTTAGGACCCCCAAGGAACACTGTTAGGTCACCACTGTTAGGACCCCCAAGGAACACTGTTAGGTCCCCACTGTTAGGTCCCCAGGGAACACTGTTAGGTCCCCACTGTTAGGTCCCCCAGGGAACACTGTAAGGTCCCCAGGAAACACTGTTAGCTGCCCAGGGAACACTGTTAGCTCCCCAGGGAACACTGTTAGGTCCCCAGGGAACACTGTTATGTCCCCAGGGAACACTGTTAGGTCCCCACTGTTAGGTCGCCCAGGGAACACTGTTAGGTCCCCACTGTTAGGTCGCCCAGGGAACACTGTTAGCTCCCCAGGGAACACTGTTAGGTCCCCAGGGAACACTGTTAGGTCCCCACTGTTAGGTCCCCCAGGGAACACTGTAAGGTCCCCAGGAAACACTGTTAGCTGCCCAGGGAACACTGTTAGCTCCCCAGGGAACACTGTTAGGTCCCCAGGGAACACTGTTATGTCCCCAGGGAACACTGTTAGGTCCCCACTGTTAGGTCGCCCAGGGAACACTGTTAGGTCCCCACTGTTAGGTCGCCCAGGGAACACTGTTAGGTCCCCAGGGAACACTGTTAGGTCCCCCACTGTTAGGTCCCCCACTGTTAGGACCCCAGGGAACACTGTTAGGTCCCCCACTGTTAGCTCCCCAGGGAACACTGTTAGCTCCCCACTGTTAGGTCCCCGACTGTTAGGTCCCCCACTGTTAGCTCCCCAGGGAACACTGTTAGGTCCCCACTGTTAGGTCGCCCAGGGACCACTGTTAGGTCGCCCAGGGAACACTGTTAGGTCGCCCAGGGAACACTGTTAGGTCGCCCAGGGAACACTGTTAGGTCCCCAGGGAACACTGTTAGCTCCCCCACTGTTAGGTCCCCAGGGAACACTGTTAGCTCCCCACTGTTAGGTCCCCACTGTTAGGACCCCCACTGTTAGGTCCCCACTGTTAGGTCCCCAGAGAACACTGTTAGGTCCCCACTGTTAGGTCCCCACTGTTAGGTCGCCCAGGGAACACTGTTAGGTCCCCAGGAAACACTGTTAGCTCCCCAGGGAACACTGTTAGGTCGCCCAGGGAACACTGTTAGCTCCCCACTGTTAGGACCCCCAGGGAACACTGTTAGGTCGCCCAGGGAACACTGTTAGGTCGCCCAGGGAACACTGTTAGGTCGCTCAGGGAACACTGTTAGGTCGCCCAGGGAACACTGTTAGGTCCCCAGGAAACACTGTTAGCTCCCCAGGGAACACTGTTAGGTCGCCCAGGGAACACTGTTAGGTCGCCCAGGGAACACTTTTAGGTCGCCCAGGGAACACTGTTAGGTCGCCCAGGGAACACTGTTAGGTCCACAAATGGTATTTTAGTTGTTACAGTTGCTTGTGGGCTAGAGACATTATCAACCGTACCGGTATGGAGTACATTTACATTATCTACTGTACAGGCATGGAGTACATTTAAATCATCAACATATTTCTCCGGCAGCGCTGTCAATAACTGGAAGTAAGAGCATTATGCCTTCTCTAGAGAACAGAGAGAGAGAGAACAGAGAGAGAACAGAGAGAGAACAAAGAGAGAGAATTGAGACAAAAAACAGAGAGAGAGAACAGAGACAGAGAACAGAGAGAGAGAACAGAGAGAGAACAGAGAGAGAGAGAACAGAAAGAGAATAGAGCGAGAGAACAGAGAGAGAGAACAGAGAGAGAGAACAGAGAGAGAACAGAGAGAGAACAGAGAGAGAACAGAGAGAGAGAACAGAGACAGAAAACAGAGAGAGAGATAGAACAGAGAGAACAGAGAGAGAGCAGAGAGAGAGAGAACAGAGAGAGAACAGAGAGAGAGAACAGAGACAGAAAACAGAGAGAGAACAGAGAGAGAGAACAGAGAGACAGAACAGAGAGAGAGAACCGAGACAGAGAACAGAGACAGAGAACAGAGACAGAGAACAGAGAGAGAGAGAACAGAGAGAGAGAACAGACAGAGAACAGACTGAGAGAACAGAGAGAGAGAACCGAGAGAGAACAGAGAGAGAGAACCGAGAGAGAGAACCGAGAGAGAACAGAGAGAGAGAACAGAGAGAGAACAGAGACAGAAAACAGAGAGAGAGAACAGAGAGAGAGAGAACAGAGACAGAGAATGGAGAGAGAGAACAGAGAGAACAGATAGAGAACAGGGACAGAAAACAGAGAGAGAGAACAGAGAGAGAGAACAGAGAGAGATCAGAGAGAGAAAACAGAGAGAGAACAGAGAGAGAGCAGAGAGAGAACAGAGACAGAAAACAGAGACAGAGAACAGAGAGAGAGAACAGAGAGAGAGAACAGAGAGAGAGAACCGAGAGAGAGAACCGAGAAAGAGAACCGAGAGACAGAACAGAGAGATAGAACAGAGACAGAAAACAGAGAGAGAGAGAACAGAGAGAGAACAGAGAGAGAGAACAGAGACAGAAAACAGAGAGAGAGTACAGAGAGAGAACCGAGAGAGAACAAAGAGAGAACAGAGAGAGAGAACAGAGAGAGAACAGAGACAGAAAACAGAGAGAGAGAACATAGACAGAAAACAGAGAGAGAGAACAGAGAGAACAGAGAGAGAGAGAACAGAGAGAACAGAGAGAGAGAACAGAGACAGAGAATGGAGAGAGAGAACAGAGAGAACAGAGAGACAGAACAGAGAGACAGAACAGAGAGATAGAACAGAGACAGAAAACAGAGAGAGAGAGAACAGAGAGAGAACAGAGAGAGAGAGAACAGAGAGAGAACAGAGAGAGAGAACAGAGACAGAAAACAGAGAGAGAGTACAGAGAGAGAACCGAGAGAGAACAGAGAGAGAACAGAGAGAGAGAACAGAAACAGAAAACAGAGAGAGAGAACAGAGAGAGAGAACAGAGCGAGAACAGAGCGAGAGAACAGAGAGAGAACAGAGAGAGAGAGAACAGATACAGAGAACAGAGAGAGAACAGAGAGAAAAAAGAGAGAGAACAGAGACAGAGAACAGAGAGGGAACAGAGAGAGAGAACAGAGAGAGAACAGACTGAGAGAACAGAGAGAGAACCGAGAGAGAACAGAGAGAGAGAACCGAGAGAGAACAGAGAGAGAACAGAGACAGAAAACAGAGAGAGAGAACAGAGAGAGAGAGAACAGAGACAGAGAATGGAGAGAGAGAACAGAGAGAACAGATAGAGAACAGAGACAGAAAACAGAGAGAGAGAACAGAGAGAGAGAACAGAGAGAGATCAGAGAGAGAAAACAGAGAGAGAACAGAGAGAGAGCAGAGAGAGAACAGAGACAGAAAACAGAGACAGAGAACAGAGAGAGAGAACAGAGAGAGAGAACAGAGAGAGAGAACCGAGAGAGAGAACCGAGAAAGAGAACCGAGAGACAGAACAGAGAGATAGAACAGAGACAGAAAACAGAGAGAGAGAGAACAGAGAGAGAACAGAGAGAGAGAACAGAGACAGAAAACAGAGAGAGAGTACAGAGAGAGAACCGAGAGAGAACAAAGAGAGAACAGAGAGAGAGAACAGAGAGAGAACAGAGACAGAAAACAGAGAGAGAGAACATAGACAGAAAACAGAGAGAGAGAACAGAGAGAACAGAGAGAGAGAGAACAGAGAGAACAGAGAGAGAGAACAGAGACAGAGAATGGAGAGAGAGAACAGAGAGAACAGAGAGACAGAACAGAGAGACAGAACAGAGAGATAGAACAGAGACAGAAAACAGAGAGAGAGAGAACAGAGAGAGAACAGAGAGAGAGAACAGAGAGAGAACAGACACAGAAAACAGAGACAGAGAACAGAGAGAGAGAACCGAGACAGAAAACAGAGAGAGAGAGAACAGAGAGAGAACAGAGAGAGAGAACAGAGACAGAAAACAGAGAGAGAGTACAGAGAGAGAACCGAGAGAGAACAGAGAGAGAACAGAGAGAGAGAACAGAAACAGAAAACAGAGAGAGAGAACAGAGAGAGAGAACAGAGCGAGAACAGAGCGAGAGAACAGAGAGAGAACAGAGAGAGAGAGAACAGATACAGAGAACAGAGAGAGAACAGAGAGAAAAAAGAGAGAGAACAGAGACAGAGAACAGAGAGGGAACAGAGAGAGAGAACAGAGAGAGAGAACAGACTGAGAGAACAGAGAGAGAGAACAGAGAGAGAGAACCGAGAGAGAACAGAGAGAGAGAACAGAGAGAGAACAGAGACAGAAAACAGAGAGAGAGAACAGAGAGAGAGAGAACAGAGACAGAGAATGGAGAGAGAGAACAGAGAGAACAGATAGAGAACAGAGACAGAAAACAGAGAGAGAGAACAGAGAGAGAGAACAGAGAGAGAGAACAGAGAGAGATCAGAGAGAGAAAACAGAGAGAGAACAGAGAGAGAGCAGAGAGAGAACAGAGACAGAAAACAGAGACAGAGAACAGAGAGAGAGAACAGAGAGAGAGAACAGAGAGAGAGAACCGAGAGAGAGAACCGAGAAAGAGAACCGAGAGACAGAACAGAGAGATAGAACAGAGACAGAAAACAGAGAGAGAGAGAACAGAGAGAGAGAACAGAGACAGAAAACAGAGAGAGAGTACAGAGAGAGAACCGAGAGAGAACAAAGAGAGAACAGAGAGAGAGAACAGAGAGAGAACAGAGACAGAAAACAGAGAGAGAGAACATAGACAGAAAACAGAGAGAGAGAACAGAGAGAACAGAGAGAGAGAGAACAGAGAGAACAGAGAGAGAGAACAGAGACAGAGAATGGAGAGAGAGAACAGAGAGAGAACAGAGAGACAGAACAGAGAGACAGAACAGAGAGATAGAACAGAGACAGAAAACAGAGAGAGAGAGAACAGAGAGAGAACAGAGAGAGAGAACAGAGAGAGAACAGACACAGAAAACAGAGACAGAGAACAGAGAGAGAGAACAGAGAGAGAGAACCGAGACTGAAAACAGAGAGAGAGAGAACAGAGAGAGAACAAAGAGAGTGAACAGAGACAGAAAACAGAGAGAGAGTACAGAGAGAGAACCGAGAGAGAACAGAGAGAGAGAACAGAGAGAGAACAGAGAGAGAGAACAGAAACAGAAAACAGAGAGAGAGAACAGAGAGAGAGAACAGAGCGAGAACAGAGCGAGAGAACAGAGAGAGAACAGAGAGAGAGAGAACAGATACAGAGAACAGAGAGAGAACAGAGAGAAAAAAGAGAGAGAACAGAGAGAGAACAGAGAGGGAACAGAGAGAGAGAACAGAGAGACAGAACAGAGAGAGAACAGAGAGAGAACAGAGACAGAAAACAGAGAGAACAGAGAGAGAACAGAGGGAGAGAACAGAGAGAGAACAGAGACAGAAAACAGAGAGAGAGAACAGAGAGAGAGAACAGAGCGAGAGAACAGAGAGAACAGAGAGAGAGAACAGAGCGAGAGAACAGAGAGAGAACAGAGAGAGAGAACAGATACAGAAAACAGAGAGAGAGAACAGAGAGAGAGAACAGAGAGAGAGAACAGAGAGAGAGAACAGAGAGAGAGAACAGAGAGAGAACCGAGAGAGAGAACAAAGACAGAAAACAGAGAGAGAGAACAGAGAGAGAGAACAGAGAGAGGGAACAGAGAGAGATAACAGAGAGAGAGAACAGAGAGAGAGAACCGAAAGAGAGATCAGAGAGAGAGAACAGAGAGACAGAACAGAGAGAGAAAACAGAGACAGAAAACAGAGAGAGAGAACAGAGAGAACAGAGACAGAGAACAGAGAGAGAGAACAGAGAGAGAACAGAAAGAGAGAACAAAGAGAGAGAACAGAGAGAGAGAACAGAGACAGAAAACAGAGAGAGAACAGAGAGAGAGAACAGATAGAGAGAACAGAGAGAGAAAACAGAGAGAAAACAGAGAGAGAACATAGAGACAGAACAGAGAGAGAGAACAGAGAGAGCAGAGAGAGAACAGAGAGAGAACAGAGAGAGAGAACAGAGAGAGAGAGCAGAGAGAGAACAGAGAGAGAGAACAGAGAGAACAGAGAGAGAGAACAGAGAGAGAACAGAGAGAGAACAGAGACAGAAAACAGAGAGAGAGAACAGAGAGAGAGAGCAGAGAGAGAACAGAGAGAGAGAACAGAGAGAGAGAACAGAGAGAGAACAGAGAGAGAACAGAGAGAGAACAGAGACAGAAAACAGAGAGAGAACAGAGAGAGAGAACAGAGAGAGAACAGATAGAGAGAACAGAGAGAGAGAACAGAGAGAGAGAACAGAGAGAGAGAACAGAGAGAGAGAACAGAGAGACAGATTAAGTAGTTAAATCGTCTTGACGTCAGCAATACAGTGGCTGGAGAACATGAATGAATGAAGCCTGCAGAGAACATGAACCAATGTAACACAGGATGTGTCTGCATAGCTCCTGCCTCCAGGGTTCAGGGTTTATATTGTACCTTGTATCGTCTGAAGGCGTTCTGAATGATGCGCGCAGCCTCGTACAGTTCTCTCTGCTCAGAGTCAGTCAGAGTCAGCAGAGCAAAGTCTCTCTCCATCCTCCCATTGGCCGAGGCGTTCAGGAACTCCGCCCACGCCACACTACTGGGGGGCCGCAGCCTCTGGAGGGCCAGGGTACTGAGGTGGGAGGGGGGGTACACACATCTAGTAGAGACACACACACACACATGCACACACACACACACACACACACACACACACACACACACACACACATCGCTGGTTAGATGCTGTGGAACATCTGGAGGGCCAGGGTACTGAGGTGGGGGGTACACACATCTAGTAGAGACACTCATTCAGGTATGGGGGGGGGGGGGGGGGGGGGTACACAATCTAGCAGAGACACTCATTCAGGTATGGGAGGGGGGGGTACACAATCTAGCAGAGACACTCATTCAGGTATAGTGGGGGGGGGGGGTACACACATCTAGCAGAGACACTCATTCAGGTATGGGGGGGGTACACAATCTAGTAGAGACACTCATTCAGGTATAGTGGGGGGGGGGGGGTACACACATCTAGCAGAGACACTCATTCAGGTATGGGGGGGGGTTCACACATCTAGTAGAGACACTCATTCAGGTATGGGGGGGGTACACACATCTAGTAGAGACACTCATTCAGGTATAGTGGGGGGGGGGGGGGTACACACATCTAGTAGAGACACTCATTCAGGTATGGGGGGGGGGTACACACATCTAGTAGAGACACTCATTCAGGTATAGGGGGGGGGGGGGGTACACACATCTAGCAGAGACACTCATTCAGGTATAGGGGAGGGGGGGGTACACACATCTAGCAGAGACACTCATTCTGGTATAGGGGAGGGGGGGGTACACACATCTAGTAGAGACACTCATTCAGGTATAGTGGGGGGGGGGGGGGTACACACATCTAGCAGAGATACTCATTCAGGTATACGGGGGGGGGGGGGTACACACATCTAGCAGAGACACTCATTCAGGTATAGTGGGGGGGGGGGGGGGGGGGTACACAATCTAGCAGAGACACTCATTCAGGTATAGTGGGGGGGGGGGGTTCACACATCTAGCAGATACACTCATTCAGGTATAGTGGGGGGGTACACAGCGAGAAGTTGCTATGGTTTCTAAAACAGATTGGTTGGTAGATGGTATTTATGTTCTGTGGTTACTATAACAGCTGGTTGGTAGATGGTATTTATGTTCTGTGGTTACTATAACAGCTGATTGGTAGATGGTATTTATGTTCTGTGGTTACTATAACAGCTGATTGGTAGATGGTATTTATGTTCTGTGGTTACTATAACAGCTGATTGGTAGATGGTATTTATGTTCTGTGGTTACTAAAAGACAGAGAGGAGTGTGTGTGTACCTGGACAGAGAGGTGTGTGTGTGTGTACCTGGACAGAGAGGTGTGTGTGTGTGTGTGTACCTGGACAGAAAGGTGTGTGTGTACCTAGACAGAGAGGTGTGTGTGTGTGTGTGTACCTGGACAGAGAGGAGTGTGTGTGAGTGTCCAGGTAAGTGGCCAACCAGGGCATGGTATCGGATATCACCGTGTTGTCCCGCCTCTCTCTGAGCGGTGACTCCGCCCCCCTGGACAATTCCTCTTGTTTGATTCGCTCAGGAGTCGCCTCGATGATCTGCTCTGCTAACGTTGCCATGTCAACCTGGGGGCAAAACGAGAAAGCTATCAGGTGTGTGTGTGTTCCACATTCCAAAATATTACATTAGCCACTGATTGTTTTGAAACATAATTTTGTCTTGCATTTTTTTGGGGGGGGGGGTCAGCTTTAATATTGCAGATAGATTGGAGCTTCCATCAATGTCTGCATCATTTCCGATCCCCCATATCTATACATTTTTTTAAAATATATATTTTCCCCTAACCATCACTCCCCTAATTGGAGTAATATAATGGACAACAACAACTTATATATACTACAGTGCCTTCGTATTCACACATTCTGTTACGTTACAGCCTTATTCTAAAATGGATAAAAAATATATATATATAATCAATCTACACACAATACCCCATAATGACTCGATACCCCATAATGACACAATACCCCATAATGACTCCCATGATGACTCGATACCCCATAATGACTCAATACCGCATAATGACTCAATACCCCATAATGATACAATACCCCATAATGACTCCCATAATGACTCGATACCCATAATGACACAATACCCCATAATGACTCAATACCCCATAATGACTCAATACCCCATAATGACACAATACCCCAAAATGACTCCCATAATGACTCAATACCCCATAATGACTCGATACCCCATAATGACTCGATACCCCATAATGACTCGATACCCCATAATGACTCAATACCCCATAATGACTCAATACCCCATAATGACTCAATACCCCATAATGACTCAATACCCCATAATGACTCAATACCCCATAATGACACAATACCCCATAATGACTCGATACCCCATAATGACTCAATACCCCATAATGACTCAATACCCCATAATGACTCAATACCCCATAATGACTCAATACCCCATAATGACTCAATACCCCATAATGACACACTACCCCATAATGACACACTACCCCATAATGACTCAATACCCCATAATGACACAACACCCCATAATGACTCAATACCCCATAATGACAAAGGGAAAACAGTTTTTAAAAAACATTTTTGCAAATGTATTAACAATAAAAAAACAGAAATAACTTATTTACATAAGTATTCAGACCCTTTGCTATGAGAGTCAAAATTGAGCTCAGGTACATTCTGTTTCCATTGATGATCCCTGAAATGTTTCTACAATTTGATTGGAGGCTGTGACGTAACAAAATGTGGAAAAAGACAAGGGGTCTGAATACTTTCCGAAGGCACTGTACATGTTATGGACACAAAGTATTTTACAATAGTTATCGTTTGTTTGTTTAACATCCCACTCTTTAGCTCTACTGAACCCCTCCCATCTATCTCTGAACACGAATCATTTCATTTAGATTTTTCAAAAATTCAGAACCTTTCTATTCTCATAATTTCTACAGATTGTAAATTAAAGATAAACATTCTTGCTAAAAGTATTATTATATTATTGATCGATTGACTACTTTTCCAATCACCCAGGTGTGTTATCTGCAGGGTTAGCTCCAGGTTAATGTCACCCAGGTGTGTTATCTGCAGGGTTAGCTCCAGGTTAATGTCACCCAGGTGTGTTATCTGCAGGGTTAGCTCCAGGTTAATGTCACCCAGTAGTGCTATCTGCAGGGTTAGCTCCAGGTTAATGTCACCCAGTAGTGCTATCTGCAGGGTTAGCTCCAGGTTAATGTCACCCAGTAGTGCTATCTGCAGGGTTAGCTCCAGGTTAATGTCACCCTGTAGTGCTATCTGCAGGGTTAGCTCCAGGTTAATGTCACCCAGTAGTGCTATCTGCAGGGTTAGCTCCAGGTTAATGTCACCCAGTAGTGCTATCTGCAGGGTTAGCTCCAGGTTAATGTCACCCAGGTGTGTTATCTGCAGGGTTAGCTCCAGGTT